>NC_143257.1:2756447-3057763 GCF_984573655.1 Nuphar pumila | reverse complement strand
TGGAGTTGGAAGCCAGGGAGGAAGCAGCCGTCCTTGATCCCAAAGGGGTATTGGATTTCGATGTCCCCGCATTTCTCCCAGCAAGGCCCGGCCGCGGAGGTGGTGCAATCAGGATAGAGCAGGAGGATCGATGGAAGGAGGAGGAGAGGAAGTGAAGTCATGGTTTGCGTGGTTTGGCTAGCGAACGACTGGACCGTTCTTCTGATCTTTATATATACCGATCAGCTTGGCTTGGGGCCCATTCGATCGATTGCACCTTCCATTCCTGAACCCCACCTCCAAGAAGACAAAAAAGAAAGATTCCCCCCACCTGGTCTTGGTTGAGTCACCAACTACAAAGTCAATGATTTTGATGTGTTACCTGCAAGGATTGATGGTGTCCCGGATAGAGTTAGATAATTTCAGTCCTCATCCACTGATCAAAATAGTTTAGTTGACGTTCATCTGGTGAACGAATTGTAAATGGTCATCTCCATTGCCCAAGGGGTTTGGCGTAGTGGGATTGGGGCCTAGGCTGTTTGGCAGGCGGTTTAGGTTCAAATCTCATTGTTTCTGGAATCGGATAAAGAGTAAGCTCACAGAGTTTTACGTTGCCTAGGTCTCTGTTTCTGTTTCTGGAATCGGGTTCTCTGTGTAAATATAAAAGAAATGGCAACTTAACCACATTCTCATGGTCCAAGCCGTTGAGTTTCAATGGAAGTTTTTAGGTTGCCTCTCATTTGAAGTCTCCACACTTTCTTTTTATTTTCCGGTTGCTTGGGCGTAGAACTGTACAACAATAGATGATAAAAAAGTCCGGGAGAGAAACGGGCGGACATATATTAGCTGGAATAATTTGGAGAACCAGGCTATCCATTCTCTGCTACACACACACCCATGATTAGGTTGCTGCCATTATGATCCCTCACAGTAAAACCTACCCTTCACACCTCAACCAATAGACTGCATATATTTACTTTTAATGTTGTGGTAGAGAGAGTGTAAATCATCATTTTCTCTTTGTAGAGAACATTCCTCCACATCTCTCAGAGGAATGTTTCTTATAAAAAAATGTATTTTTTAGAAAAAACTCTCAAAGAAATTTTTTCTCTAGTTTGAAAGATCCTTTTAATGAAAATATGCTTCAATTCAACTGATTGAACTGGTCGCCTGAATTACAACAGTCTACATCAAAAGGTTTTTCCTTATTAATAGTGCGGTATCACAATAGTACATGAACAGCAATGTGACATTATCATATCACAACTTGCAGAATAAAGTGATGGACTCGGTGGCCCTTACACAGTTGACATCATGTAAATTGGGATTTCTTCAATTAGGTTCGACTCATCCCTATGTCATCCCCCATCTTTATACCCCTCACCCGGTTGAAATCTTATTTAATATGAATCAACCTCTGAATCTTATTTTTTTAAACAAAAATATGTTTTTTAAATCACAAAATTTTGTGTGTGTTTTGTTTTGTTAGACAAAATTTTGTATTTTGCCAACCATCCAAAAAAATCTTGCATATAAGTCAAATTTCGGTAATTTAAATGTTGATCTTCACTAAATTAAAAAATTTGGCAAATTTGATTAAAAAAAGTACAACATTCCATAGATAAGTATGAAAATTTTGTTGCCGGAGTCACCAAGAACAATAAAAATGATGGTCAATAGAAGAGATGTAACATAAGCTGAGTGATATCGGAGTGCTTATATGCAGACCAAGAACTTTCAGGTGGTGGGTGGATTTAGAATCAAATTGACTTATTGCCAAGAGCAAGGAAAGTGTGGTGGACATGATTGAGTACAAACCTGAAGAACATCAGGTGTACATGAAAATTTCAACACCTATACCCATGTTATGGGTGTTGAAACTTATTGTATTAAAACCCTTAAACAATGTTTTATTGACAGATGTCATGTTTGTACCATCCATATGACTGAACTTGTGTCTCTTTTAGCCCTGATCAATAAGAGTTTTAAAGTCAAGTTTGTCTCGAGAAAAGTGATGATGGGAAAGCATGGACGGGTTAAGTTTGAAACGGTTTTTGAAAAAGAACATGAATTTTTTTAACTTAAATTTCTTATATGAATAAAATTACATCTTTTTTGTTTATATTGATAATGTTCTTAATGTGGATGTAAATGTATGGCATCATAGAATATGACATTAATTTAAAGAAAATGAAGAAACTTGTCAAACAAAATCTACTGCTTAACTTTGAAAAAACATCTTGTCATCGATATGAATCGTGTATTTATGAAAAAATGACAAAAAAACTATTTTTAATTGATGTAATTAGAGCATATGAATTGTTAAAAAATATCCATACTTAGATTTTTTTGGACTCAAACTCATAAAAGAATGTAATATTTTATATCTTTTATTGATGATTATTCAAAATATAGTTATATATATCTTATAACACATAAATCTGATGCATTAGATAAATTTAAATAATATTGTCACACTACAAAAAAAAAATTAGTGGCGCACCTGGGTGGTAGTGCCACTGTAAAACACTTATTACTAGCACAAAAAAAAGAGTTTTACTGGCGTACTTGGGTGGTAATGCCACTGTAAAACAGTTATTACTAGTGCATAATAGAGTTTTGCCAGAAAAAATAGTTTCTCTGGTGTAGCTTTTCTTTGCACCAGAAAAAATATATTTCTCTAGCGCAGCTCTCCTCTGCACTAGAAAACATCTGTGTTTTTCTGGCATAGATCCTACCTGCGCCACTAAACATTTTAATGAGGTAAAATTTTTCACGGGTAGGATCTACCTTTTTGTTCCCAAACGAAAACCCACGAAAAGGCCTTTTCGTTTCCCTCCCGAACGAAAACCCACGAAAATGACTCTCTCTCTCTCTCTCTCTCTCTCTCTCTCTCTCTCTCTCTCTCTCTCTCTCTCCTACGATGTGCATTCTCTGCCACTCCTATTTTTCTTTTCCCCTTCGTGTTCTCTCTCTCTTTCTCTCTCTCTCCTACAGTGTGTCCTTCTCCCTCTCTGATGCTGCTACGCTACTTGCTAGAGCTACTCCTACCCATGCTGGAGTTCGCATGTGCAGGTAATTCACACATGCAGTTGATCGCTCTCGTTTCTGTCTATGCCCTGCCAAAGGTATTCTGGCGCCTCACTTCCTTAGATTTTGGGGGTTTTATCTTTTTTATTCATGTTTTTTTAGTTTATTTGGTAAATGCATGCTAAAACTTTTTTTGTTTTGGATTTTAGAGGTTTGATATTTTAATCCCAATTTCAGAGGTAGGAGGGAATGTAATCATAGAATCAAGAACGGCTGATATTGTTAAACGTCTAAACCTTGCTCTGGAAGGGAGGTATCTAATTTCCAATATCCCTATTGTTCTTGTAGATATACTGTACATGATCAGTTACAACTACTGTCCCTATCAGTCGTTGAGTAGGCAGTTAGCGAATTTTGCAAGGGGGTTTGGCTCGATTTTGGAAGGACAAACCCCCAGATTGGCATCTGTTTTCTAGCGGGTGATTTTGTATTTAGTTACATAATTATTGAATAACACCCCAACTTGACTATAAAAAAACTAAATTTTAAAATTTCTTAATTTTTTAAATTTTAATAGTGTTTTCTTTTTTATTTTTTATATTTCTTGAGATTTTCACAAAAAAAAACTAACTTATTATAAGAATTTTCATAAATGATTCTATATTATGCATACCTTAAAATCTCGCAGTTGAGAGAGAGAGAGAGATTGGTTGTCTCCTACTCGAGTAGGAGGGTGTGGACAGTTATAATGTTCTATTTTTTCATTTTTTTAGCCTTTTTTTTTTAATTTTACCATTCAAATGTAATTTATATGATTTCTTTAGTGGGAATCAGCTTTTAGATCATCTAATTACGATGTATGAGCATGTTTTCATATATGATGCTTCAAAAATTAATAGCTTAGATTTTTCATACATTTCAAAACACATAAAATCATACATTTTCATCGGCTCTAAAAGTTGTTTTCATGACTTTTCAGTCCGTTGCTATTTAGCTCAAAAGGTAGTAGGCAGCTATCACCTTCTCTTTATCTTTCTCTTTCAATATATATCATCCATTTCTGGTTTCTTAAGAAGAAAGAGAAAAAATCTCAAAATTTCTTTTTTTTTTTAGTACCACCCATCAAAACAGTCTGTTTGAATTAAATACTCTGCAACTTGTTCTATGGCATATATTTCCATGAGATTTTTCTTTTTTATTCTTAAGCAAACCCCTTATACAGTAAAAAGAATCCTATCCTCTGACTTATGATCCAGACCAACATAAGTGGATCCTAACCATCCAACTGATGCATTCGACGGCTAGGATCAGTCCACATGATGGCTAGGATTGAATGTAGAATAGATCCCCAACATATGTGAAATATTCCAATCCATGCTACCAAGAGGAGGAGCTAGTTGGGTTTAGGCTCATCAAGTTGCAGATCTGACCTTAAAAGAGCAGGGTGTCCGTGGGACTATGTATGAACAAAGATTTTTGGTTTTTTTTTTTAAATGTAATCATGGATATACTGTATGCATGCTTGATTTTATAACAATAAACTCTCATCATCCGATTTTGACTCATTAGTAGGCTTTCTATAGGTGTTGAAATTCAATGTCTCTAACCAGGGGCTTGGGAGCACGGCACCTTATGTTTAGAGGTTAGAGGTTCAAAACCCAATGGTATAGTTGTATAACTGGTAGGGGTTTGCCTTAGAGGTGGGCACTGGGCCGGGCAGCCCGAAAGCCGGGCCAAAGGCCCGGGCTGCCCTGGTTCAGCCTTTTATTATATATATATATATATTAGGCCCAGCCCGGCCGATTAGGTTCATGGGCTAATTAATGGGCGGGCCGTAGGGTTTACACAATGGGCCGGCTCAAACCAGGCCTTTGGCCCGGCCTGTGGTTGATGGGCCGGCCCTATGCTCACCCCTAGTCTGCCTAACCTCAGCTTGCCTTTTAGAGAAAAAAATCAATGGCTCTAAATGTTAAGGAGCGGAAAAGTAGTATTTTTCATTGAAAAACATGTGCCAAGTGTGGGTTCTTACAAAAGGTGAAAAGATCATGTATGTGCAATATGATTGCATAAATATTTGTGCATTAAGCACCTGATCACTAGGGATAGCAATGGACCCGAGCGGGGGACATGGTCTCCACCCCTGCCCTGTCTCAAAATCCGAACCTCCACCCCTGCCTCCATTCCGTTTCATGTCCTTCATCCCCGGTCCAAACGGGGGTGAGGCGGGGCCCCGTTTCCTCTTGGTCTATTGTCATCCCTTAGAAGGATTGGGGTGGGTGGGGATGGGACGGGGCGGGGCCAAGGAAAGCATAAGTCCATCCCCGCGCAGGGATGGATTTTGACCTTCATCCCCGTTTCATGTCCTTCATCCCCGGTTCAAATGGGGTGGGGCTCCGCTTTCCCCGGTCCACTGCCATCCCTACTGATTCCCCTCCATCTTGGGGACAGAGCTTTTGAGTTGTGGGGCGCAATGCTTAATGCACAATTTTTTGTGCCATGACAGGATCCAGACTCTTACAAAAGATCATATGAAATACATCTAAAAAGACAGATTTATAACAAAAAGCACTTATAGTGCTTTGTCTGTGCACGGTTTGCTCGTAAGTCTGCAACGGAAGCTTGGCGTGGTTGGTAGGAGCCATCAGTGCACGTCTCCCTGTGGCGGGACGTTGCAGGTTCAAAACCCCAATTGTATGTTGAATAATAACTGGTGGGAGTCTGCCTAACCCCAACTTTTCAAAAAAAAAAATATCTTAACATAAAAAAACATTATGCCTTCACACATTGCCAGAAAATGTTGGGGCAACTTTTCTCAACCTGACTTTGGAAGTCATGCAAGCAATCGTTTTCCTCAACAAAAAGTTGAAAACGATGAAACTATCAATGAACAGGAACCTTCTCAAAGATGGAGTTTCTTAAAAAAAAAGATGAAGAGATTGATTCAATAATTTAATTTGTGATAATCTCATTTTAGGATAGTTTTACGCATAGTCACGATATCATTCCCAAGAAAATATCGATGAGGAAAATTTGTGTAATATTTTGTAAAATTTTGTTTTTCTCAAAAAAACATCAAGATTTTATATATAGAGAGAAAGTATTTGGTACTTATAAAGGTATGGAACTACGGATTAGAAATCACTCTCATTTTCAAAATTCTCTCTCTCTCTCTCTCTCTCTCTATATATATATATATATATATAGAGAGAGAGAGAGAGAGAGAGAGAGAGAGAGAGAGAGATCACTCTCATTTTCAAAATTTTCAAACTATTTGTAGATCAAATGTTACAATTTGATCTACATGGTTTGTTTAGTAGAAAACTTGTTTTGAATCGTGATTATTATGACAATTAAGCAGGGCTTTAAAGGGTTTCAAAAATCAATGGCCCACAATGTGCCAAAAATTCATAACTCAAAAAATCGTATTTTTGCATGGAAAAAGCATGACCCAAGCGTTGATCCTTAGCAAACTAATCATGTTGAACACATCTATGCAGTTAGATTGAGTTGATATTACTTGCACCTATAATTCCGAGCTCAATAATTCCTCAACCTCATTAGTACCAAATATTTTTCTATATATATAAACTAACTTTATTATGTTAATATCAAATTAATTTCAAAGCAAGCACTATTATGGAAACATTGCATTTTTTTGGTATAAAATCAACTTTTTAAGATCAAGGAAATATCACAATATTTGTGACTATGATTTTTAAAGTAGTCAAATTTTGCATTTGACCCACTAGCAAAGGATACATCTATTGTTATAGGAGTCAACATTTCACATGAAATAAAGTATAGCAAGTGGTTGCATTAATGACAAATTTTTGCTCCTGCTTTAACATGCTGGATTGTTGATTAATGTGCATTAACCTCATTTACCTCATGTTTGGTGCTTGATGGAGGATGTCAAACAGAGGTGCAGCTGCATACGTTTTCTTTTCAGAAAATAATTGTACTGTATCACAAAAATTACATGTTTCCTAAAATGCCCCATAATTTATTAAATCTATTGATTGACCAATATCGCAAGTTCTTAATTTTTTTTAATCATTTTTACCCCCTCATAGTTGCGAATTTCTTATTTTCGCATGTCATGATGCTAAAACAATACACCCATAGAACTCGTCAATAAAATCGCATTTGAGGATACAAAATTCTAAAAAAATACAAAAATCCAAACAATTTGTGAAACTTGTCAAGAGTTTCACGTAAAAACCTGCAAAAATCATAAAATTTACAAAAGTCTGATAATTACAAAATTATTGATAAGTATCGCATGAAGTGTTGTGAAATTTTAAAATATTTGCGAAAATCGGATATTATAAAATTTCTTATTTGAATCACTCATATTGTGAAATTATTTTTTCTTGTGAAATTCTATCTCATATAAATGTGTGTTTAGGTTTTTTTTCTCATTTGTTTCTAGAAAGTGTAGTAACTCCAATCCTCCTACATCTAGAACCTCAATCCTTTCGGCCATTTTCATAAAAGTTGTTTGCTCTACCTAGTGTGGTATCCTTCTCCTTCACTTCTATGCTTAGCTATTAAGATGAGTTTCATATAATGCATATATTGCTTTGTTTTTTTTTTTTACAATATAATTTCTTCTTTTTATTCAGTTGTTTATGTGGACTTATTATGTATGTTTCGCTATTGTGGATATTACCTCTATGTAAACATGTAGTATTTATCATCAGATTTGTCGTTTAGGGTTTACTATCTTTAAGAATTTTTTCATGTAATATCTATTATTTTGTTATTCTTTTTACAATGTTTATGGTCTTTTTCTTTTTATTTGGTTGTTGTTGTAGACTTATTATATATGTTTTGATGTTTAGGGTTTACGATCTTTAGAGATTTTCGCATATAGTTACCTACAAAAGTCAGCATAAATATGCATTATCGGGTTTGCCTTTAAGTAGCATGTTGGCATCACAAAATTCATAGTTTCTTGAATGCATCAAACTTAATTGTTCCTAAGAAAAATATTTCAGTCCATAATTTAGATTATGATTATGAGTTAAAAGCACTTGGTGTCAAATATTGCATGATTCTATGATATTTTCTTCAACTGATGCATTTTTTTTAAAGAATATGAAAGTTTTCAATTTTCAAAACTACATGAAAAGATTGAACATAATTTTGTGATCTTTTTATTTTTAAATCATAGGTAGGCCGCAATGTTTAAACGTGATGCAATCAAAGGCATCAATGACCTGTCACCCGACACAATTGTGGTGGCTGAGACTTTAAATAACGAGCCAAAGTATAATGAAATGCTACTAGTTTTCAAAGAAAATTGTTTTGTTTTGTGTGTTTGTTTGTTCTTATGTAAAATCTTTTAAAAATAACAAAGAAAATTGTTTTGTTTTGTGTGTTTGCATACCATTATGTCAATACATAATTCGAACTTATAATTATATGTGCTTATATTCATGCATGCCGTTGCCCTCGCAAGCAAATCTTGCAAAGCTTTTTGAATTTCTCTTGCATCGTTAAAATTGGAGTCAGGGTAAGTTCTTTTTGGGGCAGAATAGACTTACCCTGATTTCAATTTCACGTTTATCATTTTTCAGTTTCACTTACCATGATTCTTTGTAGATAGACCACGTTCAACACATTTATAGGATCAAAACTGAAAAAAAAAATACCGAAAGGGCAGAAAAACTCATTTATTTTTGCACCTACCCATCTCTCTCTCTCTCTCTCTCTCTCTATATATATATATATATATATATATAGAGAGAGAGAGAGAGAGAGAAAATGGTAGCTGCCTACCACTTTTTGAGCCAACAGGCAGTACACCATTAAATAGGGTGTTTTAGCAAATCTGGCCCTGCAGATATGTTCAGCTAGGAAATGACACTTGAATCATTTTTTTTATAAAAAATATATTTTTTTAAGCATTAAATATTTTTAAAATTTGTAGACCTTGATTTTTAAATCTTATAAAAACCTGCCTCCTTAGATTCATATAAAATCAAGCATATACGTCACATTTATATGACTAGATTCTAGAAAAATTAGAAAAAACTCTTTCAAAGCCTGGTATATGGCTGTAGGCAGCAACCACCTTTTATATATATATATATATATAGAGAGAGAGAGAGAGAGAGAGAGAGATCCACACAATGAGGATAGTTTTTAATTTTCAATTTTACTTAATCTGAATTACCAGATGTGTTTTATCATTGCTCGTTTACTAGAATGCGCACTTTGCATCAAACTATTTCAATGAGAGCCAGAATCTCACATTGTGCAATCTAGATGCAATGTGAACCAATGATTTTCAGTTCCCTTTAAAATATGCATAAACATTAAAACTCTCTTAATTCAATACATGGTTTCCACTAATAATAGAGATTACACTTATAGGTTTGATTTGCAAAACATGCGATGAAACGTGAAAACCAAATGTTTGCCACCTCTATGAAGCCCCTTCTTTCAGCGGTCCAATCTCTTGGCAATGTTTGCCACCTGGTTCAGATCTTCTGATGATTTGCTGTCCCTTTCTAAACAACCTACAGAAGGTGCCTTTGGTGGTAGGTTCACCACCTGCAGTGGTGGCTTTGCCCTAAGCAGAAGTTGCTTATGATGCTCTTTTCGTGGCCTCTTTGGAAGCAGCAGGCTCCTCACACAGTAGTGGGAAGCAGATCAGGTCATGCTGAACATGAGCGTTTTTGCTCATGCTGACATCGTGGCCATCCGATTTGCATTTTAAAAAGCTCAACAAAACCACGTGGCATTCATCCAAAATGCAAACAGACTGCTACGATGTCGGCATGAGCAAAAAGCATGAAAGCGGGCTACACACTCGAGTATTGTACTCTCTAGCTAAAACTCATAAAAGAAAGTTTTATTTCATAAATTAGACCCACCAGATTTGTAAGAAGGGTCATTTACTAGGGAAATCACTTTTGATCAAGTAGTTTGGACGTAAAAACAAGATTTTCTCAATCATGAAATTATTACAGTGTGGATCGTTGGATTTAGAAGTCTCCAAGAAAATTGCTTATCCAATGCCATCGGGCGATCTAAAACATGTTTTTGACTAAACAAACCCTATAGATCATATCAACAGGGTTTGATCGGCAAGAAAATGTGAGGGAACAAGTGGTTTCCACTAGAGGGCACAGTATACTCAAAGGCAGCCAATATTTTCCTAAGCAAAATAATCCAACTTAATATTATGGCAAAGATAAGTAGCAACACAGTGAGATACATCCACGCTGTATGTGGGCTTCTCGGTTTAGGCAACCATTATCCATTATAACAAACCAAGCAAGTTTTCTCCAAAATTTTCAACATAAGTGAGCCCTGCAAAGGAAAAACAAGAATAGGTAAATTGTACCTAGGGATGGCAGTGGACCATGGGGGCACAAGGTCTCCACCCCCGCCCTGTCAAATGGGTTTTGATTTTAACCTCCATCCCCACACGGGTTTTGATTTTAACCTCCATCCCCATTTCATGTCCTCCATCCCCAGTGCAAACAGGGCGAGGCCCCATTCCCCCCCCCCCGTCCACTGAAATCCCTAATTGTACCAACGAGGGATCCTCCTCTTGTCTGGTCAGAGCAGCTAGTGCACATCACCTGTATTGGGATGTTACAAGTTCAAATCCCAATGGTATCGTTGTATAACTGGTAAGGGTCTGCCTAACCCCAGCTTGCCCTTAAAAAAAAAGGAATAGGTGCATTGCAAGATCATATAACTTATTTCTCTTCCTGAAAAGAAGCTTTTTAAGCTGGCTGCAACACTTTATGACTTGTTCGTTTAAACATTAAAGCTTTGTTTGTTTCACACAACTTTCATGGAAAAGTGTTGTACTGGCAATCCTGATCTAATCCTTTGAAACAAATATCAAATCATCATAGTGAGTTTACCTTTGAATGATGAGCTCTAGTTTTTCCCACCACTTATCACTTTTTATATGTAAATTCTTTTGTACCTCTTCTATAAAAACTTTCACATGAAAAGGCTGAGCTGGTAGGATTCTTTTAGAAATCCACGTCCATTCCAATAAAAAGTCTTTCTTGTATACAAGAATGAAACAAACTAGACTTTGTTTGAGAGCTCTAGATGAGAGGGGAGATAGGGAGTTAATAAATGCTATCTGCCCTATTTATCCTCATTGATGTTTAGAAGCCAGGTTTTGGAAGATGAGAAAAATAATGGAAGTGGAGAAGAGAGTGGAGATAGGTTTTTTCAACTACATCCGCATAACGATGTAGTTGACAACTCCTCTTTCATCAACCATTTTCTTCTTCGTCTCCCATCACCCTTCTCATCTCATCTCCAACACTAGCTCCTAAACAGAGCACAAGTACAAGCACACGATATTCATACTAATATCTACATACATATACAAATACACATATACCTACATACAAGCACAAGTACATACATACGTAGGCCCCTCAGTTTTTTTAGAGAGAGCTTTTTTTTTTCCTTTTTGATAAAACTTTCACATATTAAAACCTGCAATATGCAAAAAACATAAACAGCAGAATGAAAGCAGATGCCAAACCTGCCCTCTTGCCAGTAAACAAAATTAACAATAGCAGGTCTTGAAAAGGAAAACTTGTTGGGTTTCTTATATTCCATTGCTAGCTAGAGTTAAAGACTAAACTTTTTTTAAAGGAAAGCTGGGGTTAGGTAAACCCCCACCAGTTATTACTCAACATACCACACTGGATTTCGAACCTGCAACGTCCCACCACAAGGAGACGTGCACTGACAGCTTCCCCCCTCCCCCTTGGTGAGTTAAAAATGAAACTTAAAAGTGCACAACTTGGCAAAAGGGTACCAATAAAAGATCACTACTCTTAGAAGTTGGACATATGAGGTTGAATGTGATAGCTGGATTTAGAATCACATGAGATGGAAACAAATGTGATTTGAAGTCATGATTTCAAATCACATATTCCACCTTGTGATTTGGAATCACATGAGATTCACATCAAATACGATTTCAAACTACATTGTGTTTCTCATTTGCATAAGATTCCAAATCACACGTTTGGTTAGCTGTGCAAATGAAATATACTCTCATTTACATGAGATTCTAAATCACATGTTTGGTTAGCTGTGCAAATGAGTTTCATTACCACATCTGCATGGATTCCAAATCACATTTGTATGTAACGAAAATTACCTAAATGAGAAGCCTGTTGTTTGAATCCCAACAAATTCTCTTTCATGAGAAGCCTGTTGTTTGAATCTCTCTCTCTGTGGATAGTTACTAACTGATAGATCTACCCCACCAACCGAGGCAAGTGATGAAAATAGAAGATATTTCTTCAGAAAATCCAAAGAAAATTAATATCAGACTAACCATACAGAGAATCATTGACAACCACTCCATCGAGCCCAATCAACAAACTGCATCCCACCATACACGTTGTTGGCAAATCGCACGCCAACAGTAAAAGCCAATGCAACAGGAGGGATTTGTCGAGCCAGAGGTGATGATTCGACTATGCGTTCTAAACCATTGATGATCTGGTAGCGAGTGTTTGAGGAGACTGCAAGAAAGACACCTGCAAATCGGCAAAGTTGAGAACCATAGAGTAAGAAATGGATGCGAAAAGTGATGCGTGAAGCAAGAAGCAAGTGTTTAAGAAATGCCCTAGCACGAGAGTCATGAAGGTTTTAGAAATCACAAGAGGAAGAAAGTAAGGGATAATGGAAGGAAGTAGGAAGCAACATTAAGAAAATAAATAAAACTGTTCCTTAAATGCACTTTAAACATGTTGCCCAAAACTACCCATCATATGTAGGTTTTATAACAAAAAATGATCTTCCTAACATAAAAAGATGATTTCCAACATCAATGAAAGTTTGATTCATCTCGAGAATGTGATGGAAGCATGAAACAAGCACATGGTTTCATGCCTTTCGAACTGAGCTTCCATGGATTTTACAGAGAGCAGATCCTCACCATCCACAATGTGCACAAGGACCATGAGGTCCTTGTGGGATGAAGCAATGGACGGTGAAGATGTCAAATCACTTTAAGAAAGTGATTTAACAGATCACTTGATCTGCTCCCGTTTTTACAAGCTTCTTGTAAATATGATGCTAACCAACACAACAAACATGTACATGCAACTCCAGTGATCACATTAGTCAATAATCCTTATATTGCAAGGTAACCAAATACAAAATAAAACTAAAGAACCATAGGGGAGCGTACATACCCCAAAGAGCTGCACTTTTCACAAGAGGTGGCACAGGCACGTCATGTTCTGATGATTTAATTTGCCTGAGCAGAGGGAAATAATATTCAGTGATGATTTTTAAGATCAGAAGGCAGATTCTGCAAATCAGTTCTAGGCTCTTGAGCAAAAAAGTAGCATGTTTAACAGAGGCATAATAGCAACTTCTCATGAATATCACATACATCATGAGCTACGGCCTTATCATATACCAAAGCCAAACCATAGTTTAACCACAGATTGCCGAATAATATGTTTATACAACCATTTTTCATCAGACCAACGCTCCGCTTGTCTGGTAGGAGCAGATAATGCACATCACCTGGTCTTGGGACGTTGCAGGTTCAAAACCCAATGGTATAGTTGTATAACTGGCAAGGGTCTGCGTAACCCCACCTTGCCTTTCAACAAAACAACAATTTTCATGGGAAAGTTTTACATGCACACGTCTTTTTCAACTCTAACTTGTATGCCCTTGACTATTAAGAACTTTCAAGAATCAACATTTAGATGATCAGCAGTCCAAATAACAGAGTTTGAATTTGGCATGCTAGACCATGAATTTATATGCACTGGTAATCATTGTTAATTACAAGGCCTTGTCCTGATTTAGTTGCTGCCATCAGAATTTCCATTCCTCCATCTAGGCAGGGCCATAAAGTTGCATATTTGGTAATTGATTTGTGTTAATGGACAAATCCTGACTGTAAACATGCATGCTTGTGTCGTTGTCATGCACACACCCACAGATCATTCTCTTTTATTCACTCTTTTTCTTGTCTTCTTTCCTTTCCTTTTTAGTCCTTTATCAATTTCCATTTTTTGGCTTTTACCGAAAATCTTGAGCTGCCATTTTTGTATTGGTTTTGCTGGTCACTTGCAATTCCAGATTTGACTATTCAATGCAGCTTTTTCGTTATCTACATATTCATAATTAAGAGGGTAAACAGCTCTATGAAGCTGATTGAAAAGTATTGATATCCTGGATGTTTCTGTGAACTGTGAAGTCAAATGCTCCACCTATTTTGCCTGGTTATATGAATTTTCAGCAGGTCCATGACTCTACTTATCTAGACATGAATATACATGCTCCGCACTTTAACAAACTTGGATGCCAATGTGAAAGTTGAAACATAGGTGGCAGAACAATACACAGCATAAAATTCTTAAAAAGCGGCAACATCTGACATCCATTTCAGATTCATAATGGAGCCCCAACAAATGATCCAGTAAAATATACATGTCACGAGCTTGGGAGATTTTCTAAATACAATCCCATAATTAAATAAAAGGGGGAAAAACCCAACAAATAGAACTAGCCCGTAACATCATTTCTAGAACTACTGCATCATTTAGTTCATGCATATGATAAGGCCGATTATATACTTTTCTTTTGTTTGTGTTCTTAACCACAAACCTTTTTTCACGTGCCAGAACCATCTAGTGATGTGGGAACTTCAAAAGCAAACTGGCAGTGTTGTGTTTTAATTATCTGCCTAATTGTCATGACTTGCTTGCCACTACCCATGCAAATTATGAGCCTCAGCCAGGTCACTGGGCTTCTAAAAGTTAGTCAGAGGCAGGGTACAAAGAACTTGAAATTGATTTTGCTCTAATTGTCGATGGACCTACAACCAAAAGACTCAGAACTCATTCACATGGAAAATTTTGAATCATAAAGTTTCCTCTTGGAGAGACTCTTTAGCACCACTGAAGAGATCACGGAGGCTCACACAGTGATCAAAATATTTAAGTGGACAATATATACAAAAGTAGTAGTACAAACCATTAGAATTTCATTCACAAAAAGAAAAAGAAAAATACGAAAAAGATCCTAATAGTGCCAGTAAAATTCCATGACACCCTTAAATACAAATATTTAAGTAAGGAGGCTTCTGTTGATTTCAAAGAGTTAATATGAATATCAGGGAGAGCATGTGACCAGTCTTTTGGATTTAGTAGTACTGTTCTAAATCTGATATCCTATAGTATTTCATATAAATCCAACAACCAAGTGAATGAAAGGATGTATAAAGCTTCATAAATTCTGAACAGGTATCCTAAGAAAAATAAGCAGAAGCAAAAACACCCACTAAGTGACAAGATGAATTATAACGCTGAACTTTGATGGCATATTGCATAAACATATGCAAGAACAGATTCATACCGTTTGGCAGTCATAATCATATTTGCAATGCCTTGGCCAATAAGACCACATGCAAATCCAACCGACCCGTACATAACACCCTGTTCAAATATGTAGGAGCAAAATATTACTTCCAAAGCAACCATGAAAGTTCTAAAACTTTCACAGTATAACTCAACACCAACATTTGAAAAGATGATTGTGAATACGCAGATAACTGGAAATTCCACAGCTTAATGCATAAACAAATGTCGAGAGTGGGGGGAAACAGAGATGTGATTGTGGAAGATGAAAAGCAGAAGCACGTAAAACTCATGCCCAGTGAAAGGTCCCATAAAACCTAAAGGAAGAACAAAATGAATGTCTTCAGAAATTACCTTGTAAAAGTATGTGCCAATCCGTTGTTGGATTGAAAAATGGCATCCAGGCCTTTCTGCCTCAAACACACTACATAAGGGGAAAAAAAGAATCAACAACTGATATGTCGAGATACTATGACTAGAAGTCGATGCCAAAATCAATCCAAGAAACACAAAGAAATAAAATATACAAGTGGCAGAATTTATCAGAACAGACATACTCTCATACGTTACCCCAAAACAATTAGTAGGAGACTGGAAAACATCAAAAGCTTAAACCTCACATTTTTATATGATTTCCTTCATTTTAGAGAAGAAAGAAGCCACAACACCAATCAAAAGTATAGCACTTAACAAGTTCTACATGGACAAAATTTCCAAAACTTTGCTTGGAAACAGATACTATGAAAACAGACCATATGATAAGTACTCTTATCTTATCCAGTTTTCAACAAGCCTTTATTTTTTTAATTCAAAATGCACAATAAGGGTAATAAATTAACCAGCAAAACATGCTTCTAGCTTATTATAAAGAGACGAGTGATAATAAGTGATCTTTTAGAAAACAAATAGAAATATAAAACAGTTAAAGATTTTAATCGAAGAATTCCAGACACAATCAATAGGATAGTTTACATTCTAGGATATAGGTATTGCAAAGAGAGAGAGAGAGAGAGAGAGAGAGAGAGAGAGAGAGAGATGGTTCATGCCTGGTGCTAACAGATTGGAACAGTACAAGTAGATCAGCATGTACCATTATTATCCCCATCCAACATAAATGAAACGGCCATTTGGATTATGCTATCATACTCTGCATGGCATAATTTGTTGAAGCATATCCTAGTTTAAACCCATATACCCAAAGTGGTGACAATTTGAACAGGAACTACTTCAACATGTCATACAGCATATGGTAGACTTATTTCCACCTAAAGCACATTAAAATACCAAAAAAACACTCATGTTAATAAGTCCAGAGAAAAGACGGGTGTGGCATATGTCATTGTGAAGATGCTCATAACTCGCACTTGCAAGTTGTGAAGACTTTCCCTTTGAACTTGCATATTTTACCGAATTTACAACATGAGCGTACTTAAAGAGAACATTCTAGTACCTTGAATTTGAAAATTCATAACCAGCAAAAACAAGCGACCAGCAAACATCATCCGCAGAATCATTGGAACTAAACCCATTATTAGACACTTGGTTCCCATATTAAAGAAGCTTACTAAATATATCACGTTAAAATAACTATCCCATGTGCTCTACAGAGCTCAAAGTTAAGTCAATTCTGCAGAAGATTCCTGTTTGGTTAGCCTCCTCTGCAATTTCAATAAGAAAAAAATAAATGCACAATAGTTATCCATACTCTTAACCTGAGGCGTGAAAACAATCCAATATCTAAGTCCATCAGTCGGTTGCCAATACATATAAGATTGTGTGCAGAAAAAGTTTATCAAAAAGACTATTTGAAGTTCAGTTAGCATAAAGTCATAAAACCAGCCTAACAGCATAACAGCGAACACCAAGCAAGCAGTACAAACCTGCCAGGTAGAGCTCCATAGGCACGTTGCAGTCTTGCAAGGAATCCTTTAGACATGGATGGCTGTCCGAAACGAACATATGGTGCCAACATACCAACCAGAGCAACATTAACTACAGTACCAACAATAAGATCAGCAGCATAAAGCTCAAATTCCTCCCAGAAGTCCTTTCCCCTCTTTTGAACTTCAGCAAAGGTCGCACAGCAAGAGTCGATAACTATCTGTTTGAAGAACAATAGGCCAAATGTCAACTTAGGCACCAAACAATACGTCAATTTGCTCAATTAATCCAAAAAGAGACTATGATTGCAGAGATAATAACAACAGAAAATGAAAAGGCCCACCTCTGTCGAGATTTTAAAAAGAAAAGCAGGGTCTGCAAGCATCCTGTTCCTAAGCATGCCGCATGATCGAACTGCTGCACCAAGAGGCCAAACAGCCCCCTACAGGAAGAAAAAAACTCCGAAATTCAACAGACATCCGAGAAAATGAACACCATTGACATCATCCGCCAAAAAGAATCCAAGAACTCAAATGGGAAGATCCCTAGAACTACCTGCAGATCCAAGTATCTCAAGAGAATAATTTTACGAATGCCGGTGGTTTTCGCCGCCTGTAACATATCAGCTGGAAGCTTCGCCCCCCGAGCCTCAATTTCCCTCATCACCTCATCAAACTTCAAAATTGGCCCGAACTCTGCAGCCTCTTCATCGCCCTTCTCGAACTCCCCACCACTCTCATCATCTCCACCACCTCTTCCTCCATTCCCATCCCCACCATCACCACCACCAAAAGAATCCCCACCGCACCCGCTATCAACTTCTGCTGCAAAAATCTTCTCAACGACACCGGACTCGCAGTTCACGACAATCCCATCTGAAGGCGAAACGCCCTCAAACTCCTTAGGAACCACCACATCCACTGCTTCATTCCGCACACTAGGCTCGCTTCTCGCCCTAAAACTCTGCACCCTGACCCTAGACCCACATTTCCGCCGCAAAACCAAAAGTTCCTGATTCTGTCTCCATCTCAAACCGGCCGATGAGCTGAAACCTAACAAATTAACCCTCGGATTACGCCACAAACACTCGAATTCGACCGGATTCGTCCCTAATCTTAATGAAGAAACAGCCATTAATCAAACCCCAAAACCTCAATCACTCAAAAACTCTACACTGGATCCTTAGACCTCCCCCACAACAAATACAACAAAACCACCACTCCGAGAGAAGTCGACGAATTTCTCAAATTTAATCCACAGAAAACTAATCGCTCACAAATTACGCTCAGAACTACAACAAATCAATAACTAAAAACGCCAACTTTCTACGTGAAACAGTAGAAAATCTACTGGTAAGAGTTCAAGTAATCTGGAGAGAAGATGCAGGATAATCGGGGGAGAAAATGACCTGGTTCCCGGAGAGAGAAAGTCGCCGAAACCCACTCTGGTTTCCGGTATTCAGGCCGATTCCCTTATCTAGCAAAAATAAAAGGAAATTACAGGAAGGATCGCTGGCGATCCGTTTCTGGTTTCGGGGAGAGGGGAAGAGACGCCGAAAACCCGCTCTCGTATCCGGTATTTCGGCGTCGGATCGCTCCCTGAGCGACGGACGTAACGATTTGTTGAAAGAGAGCGTCGCCGGAGATTCGATTCTGGCTTCTCGGGAGAGGGACTCGCCGGAAAACCACAAAGGTAACTGGTATGCCGGCGTCGGATCCGCAACTCAGAGTGGAGCTCGGGGGAGTTGGCGTACAAATAGAAGGCCGAGAGAGCCTACTTGCTGACGTGGCGCTGTCGGCTGCAGGTCGGAAAGGTCACTGGAAACCTAGCTCCGTGATGTGACTGGCCAGGGGTACTTCGGTCATTCAATAAAAAGTTCGGGTTCGGGTCGGGACTTGGGAATTCCTATATCCTACGTAATCGGACATGACATAATTATTAGAGCCGGCCAAGATTAAAAAACTATGGGTAAATAATATATATATATATAAGGGTAAAGGCGTCAAAAACAAAAAATATTAAATTTTGTATAACATTAATATTGTGATGAAACCATGTTATTTTTAAAATATGTGATTATTTTGAAAATATTATTTTTTTGAGAATTATGAACTTTTGAAATATCTACACAAATTTATATTATTTTTTAAAATATCACAAGTATTTGTGATACAAGGTATGGTTACCAGAACCCTTACTAAATCCAGATCCATTTGGCCTTTTGGGTTGACAGGTTTTACGTTAGGATCACGTATCACAATTCGGGCATTGTTCTCTTTGTAATAGCTCTTCCAAAATTCAAAGAATTGCTTTGTGAACTTGATGATATGCTCGAAACCGGCATCATCCACCTAGGGATGGCAGTGGACCGGGGGAAAGTGGGGGCCCCGCCTCGCCCCGTTTGTACCGGGGATGAAGGGTATGAAACGGGGATGGAGGCGAGGACGAAGGTTAAAATCCATCCCCGTCCGAGGGTGGAGGTGGGGATGGACGTGCACTTTTCCCTGCCCGCCCCGATCCCCGCCCCAACCACTTTTCCCCGCAATATCCCCGCCCCGTTTTAACCGGGGATGGAGGACATGAAACGGGGATGGAGGATGAAATCCATTCCCCGCGGGGATGGAGGCGGGGGTGGAGGATAAAATCTTGAGGCGGGGCGGGGGTGGAGACCTTGTCCCCCGCCCCCACTGCCATCCCTACATCCACCCCTTCAAAGCTTCTTTCGGTGTCCTTGTTCTTTTTCACCTGAGGCGACTTTTTTTTTCATTATAAAGATTTTTTGATAAATTAAAGATTTATTATTTAATCAAATCTTTAAAAAACTCTATATGTAAGAATAAAAAAAAATAAAATATATAAAAATACTTTAATTGTGATATTGTCACGATAAAATAGAATTTTTTAAGTACAAAATATTTTGAAAAAATATCACATCTTTTCAAGAATTTATTGACACGATATTTTTTATAATGTCACCGATATTTATTACACGGTTCTGTAACAACGGTTACTCCAACCCAGATATGACTCGGTAGCTATATGGATCTGTGATACCTTGTTCGACCCGATCCATTTAAATTGCTTCCAGACAAATTGGTGGGAAGCAAAGTGTTGCTGTAGATATATTCCTTTTATGGGAGGTTCGAATTAAGACAGTTTGACATTAGGCCCATTTTTGGTATGTTTGTGGTCAACGCCTCAATAACTCAAAAGCCATACCTACTCAGCACGTGAGCAGATCCGCAGATCTACTTTAAGTGATTGGACATCTTCACTGCCCATTGCTTAATCTCACGATTCTTGCAAATCAAGTGCCATTATATGGCATACTTTTTGTGCCACTTGATCGCCCTCCGTCAAGTCATGGCCCTACCCCCAAGATGGAGGGTGATCAGGTGTAACGCAGAAAAAACGGTGCCATGTGATGGCACTTGATCCCGATTCACCATGATCAGGTGACATCACATGGTATATTTTTAGTGTGCCTCTGCACCTACCTGGCTGCCCTCAATTTGCTTTTGTGCCCCCACAATTGACAGAGCACACAGTTCAAAGTATGGCATGTGATGGCACGAGGATAGTGTTGTGACAGGCATACGCCTCATACGCCTCAGTACCTGAAGGGTACGCCTCAGAGGTGAGGCCCACGCTCAAGGTACCGAGGCGTTTTTGTGATGCGCAAATTGCTCCTCATAAACCTTTGACCAGTTCTCCGACCATCGGATGACCGACATATCCCTCGCTTCCGTACCAGCTGGGCGCGTGGTCCTTCTCCTATTGCCTCCCCTCTCACCGCTTCACTTCCATACCAGTTGTGAGAGGCGTACGCCTCAAAGGCGAAGCGCAGGCTCAACGCCTCACTTCACCTCATCGCATTTAACAACCTTGACGAGGATCCTTGTGGACAATGAGGATGTCAAATCATTTTTCTAAAAATGATCTGGCAGATGAGCAGCCCAAAAACGTTGCATTGGGCGCACTTAAGAGGGTGCTACGGGTATAAGGATGGCAGTGGACCAGGGGAACAGGGTCCCACCTCGCCCCCATCTCGTTTGGATCGGAGATGAAGGACATGAAACGAGAAATGGAGGACATGAGACCTTGTCCCCCGCCTCTGCCCCGATCTACTGCCTTATTGACCATGTGTAGTTTGTCGCACCACCAAGTACACGAGCTGAATGAGCTCAATTTGAAGTGTTCAAGCTTGACTCATTCTTGTGGAGAGCCCAGCTGAATTAGAGTTGATTTGTTGTGCGAAAAAGGTACATT
Organism: Nuphar pumila; assembly: GCF_984573655.1. NCBI lineage: Eukaryota > Viridiplantae > Streptophyta > Magnoliopsida > Nymphaeales > Nymphaeaceae > Nuphar > Nuphar pumila. The sequence goes on along the minus strand of NC_143257.1, from coordinate 3,036,212 downwards.
TTTTAGAGTGAAAATAAATAGAATTACAAAAAAAAAATACACTTAAAATTTATTTATTTCTATCTAACCCGCTTATATAAGTCAAATCAAGTCGAGTACCTATTGTTGATATTCAGCTTGTCGAGCTTCTTTTACGAGTTTTCAAACAAGCACTTTACGAGCCGAACATGAGCCAAGGCATGAGGGCCTCAGCCCTAGCTGAGGCACCACAATCCATGCAACAACTATAGACCAAACTAATGAGTTGCTTGTGTCCCTAAGAAGGTTTTTCAATATTAAAAACTAAATAATCGGCCAACCCATATGGTCAGGCCTTTAAAATCAAATGGTAAAAAATGTTTATATCAAATATATTTTATCAAAATTGAAAGTAAAAATAATTGGAATCATAAACATATTGAACCTGATCCCGTATCAAGATATGATAGGTTTGGGTCTAATTCTTAAACCTTATTAAAAAACAAGTATATTAAAGATCCAACCTGATACATACCCGAGCCTGTTGATATGTATGAGTTCACAATTTGGAGTTGTATTTAGACTTAGTGAAAAATCTAAATTAAATTGAGTAAGGTTTTGGTCTAACTTTTAGACTTGATTTAGAATTTGGTATAATAAGACTTGACTCGAACCCGACCCGATTACACCCCTAAATTGCTAATAACCAAAGGCTTTGACAGTTATGCATAGAAATGACCAACCTTATGCATAGCAATTATTTTAAAAAAAATACAATGTGTCATATAAGTAGGACTTTTTTTTATGAAAACCTTATGAAAATGTCCTTATAAATTTTTAATTACATTCTCAATTCACATGACAAGAATTTTTCGCACCTAATATCCATGCATCTGCTTTATAATATTTTGCCTATGCTTTTATAATATTTAAGTTATAATAGGATTTAAAATTGGGATTAAAAAACAAAGACAATTTTTTTATTAAGACCCACCATTTAGTTGAAATTTTATCTTAGATACCACCGTTTTTAAAATTCATGATATATAAAAGGACCTTGAGATAACCTACCTCACACAACTAAGGATACTGTTTTAGTCTTTTAGAGTGTCTTAGAATTCCTATCTTACCCTTATTTACTGAAGTGACATGATTGGCCTGCTTAATATTGAAATATTAGGAACTTACGAATAACCAAAATGGATCAGAATGTGACTCGGATCCATAATAGATTTTACCCATACTTTTTCAGTTTTGGATAGCATATATTCGTATTTGAGGTCAGATCCAAGATAATATAATTAACTAAAATATCAAAAAATATTTAACTCAAGTTAACTAGTTGAGGATAAAGTAAAAGGGTATTTTCCATATTCTAAAGTATCCAACTAAGATTAGTTAGGTGAGGGTAAAGGTAGGTTAAAGTATGTACTTGTTTTATCATTGTCAGAAAAAACTAAAACTATATTAGCCTATTAAGAATTTCAGAAAGAATGGTGCATGACATATAATTTCATGTAAAAGGTAGGTATGTATCAGGAAATTACCCAAAAAAAAACTATAACAAAACTAGTGGATGGTATCAATGTTTATCATGAAAATGGTCACCATCCCCATTTTTTCTTTTAATAAACAAGCTGGGGTTACTGGTTAGGGCACAAACCTACCCGGACACAAACAAGATGAAATTTTAATTCTCAATAAGATAATTCCTATCAAAAGTAAATTGGTATATTAGTATGTACATACATACTTATAAATAGGGGTGGCTATCGGGTCGGGTTGGCGGGTTGGCGTGTCAGCATACCTCAACCCGAACCCGACACGTTTATTAAACGGGTCAGCTGTGGCAAACACGAACCCGACCCGTTTAATAAACGGGTAACCCGACACGACCCGCCAACCCATTTAATAAATGGGTTGGGTCTGGTAAACGGGTTTTCAGGTTCGCGGGTCAGGTTGGCAGGTCGGGTTGGCGGGTTGACGGATCGGGTTGGCAGGTTGGCGGGTTGACCCACCCGCCTAACCCATTTATTAAACGGGTCAGCCGGGTTGGCGGGTTGGCATACCCCCAACCCGAACCCGACCTGTTTAATAAACGGGTTAAGCGAGTCAACCCGTTTATTAAACGGGTTGGATTAAGCCCAACCCGAACCCGCCTAAGAGGCGGGTTGGCGGGTTGGGTCAGAAATTGCCACCCCTACTTATAAACAACAAATATGGTAAGAGAGCATTCAAAAGGCCTATAACAATCAACATAGGATGAGCCAACTTGATATTTTGGCGCTATCATGACAAACAAGAAATTTAGGTTTTGGTTCCTTCATTTTTTAAGGAAAGATTGAATCAAGTGGTTTATCTTTCCACGTTCGATTCATACACAACAATCCAATTGTTGCATACCAATAAAGGTGGCATCCAATGTGGTAAGTGGGGTCCTGTGTTAAGCTGAAGGCCCAAAGATCCAATCCATCTGCCACATGGCGCAGCTATTGTTGATAGGGGTCCACGGTCCACCTAACCCTAACTGGACTTTCAAAAAAAAAAAAGTTCCACCCATCCTGAAACGTTGCATTGTATGCATATCAATAAATTAAGGGTGTGCCCCACGAGGGTTCTGCTAATCTGGTAGGGGCAACCAATGTTGCCAGTATCAGAATCGGACCTGTATAGTTTGGCCCAATGTTATCAGTATCGGTGCTTGTCGGCCCATACGCATCATATCAGCTTGTATCTGCTGAATTTTGATACGCCATACGCTTCACCCTGAATCGGCTATTTTTTAAATAAATAACAAAAATACAAAAAAATTTATTATTTTTTTTTAATAGTCTTTTAATGGTTTTAACATGTGTTATGTTATGGTTGACATATAAAAAAAAATTATTATTTTCTGGCCGATACAGAAGAATTCAGCTAGGTATCGATATTGGCCAATACAGCTGAATCGGTGGCCCAACGATTCAGGGCCGATATCGACAACATTTGTTTGTCCAACGATTCAGGCGAATTGGCAGATACCGATTCTCAAGTAAATCATTTTGAATCCACCAAAAAATAATTGAAAAGTATTACATGGTAATCAGAATGTGACACATGTTACACTAAAATAAATTTTAATTTTAATTTTTTTATTAAAAAATAGCTGATTCAGGTCAGTATCGTATCAATTTTCTGGCGATACGATATGTATCGGCCAATTCAGGCCAATATGCATCAATACTGACAACACTGATCGTCACAAAGTTGACAGGATGTCGTGAATTTGAAACCTGCAGGGGTGATCCTTTGCCACAGGTCAAGAGTGAGCAAGGGGAAAACCTCAAGGGTTTTACCTAGGAGTGTCAATGGGTTGGGTTTGACCCATACCTGACCCGTATGAAACCCTAAACAAGGAGGTCAGATTAGAATCCAAGTCACAATCAAAGGGTTTGATTAATATATGGAGCAGGTTATGGTCTGTGAATTTTTGTGCCAGACCTGAGCCCAACCCGAGTTCCGTCTAAGATCCATAAATTTTCAATGTAAAAAGATTAAAAAATTATTAGAGTATGGTCCAGGTCTGGTTCATATAATCCCCATAAGATCTAGGTATGGTTTTTTTTATAGTGGGTCTGATTGAACCCAAGTCCAGACCCAGTACCAACATCTCAAATCAAATCTAGGTTTGGTTTATTTAGGTTCAAACCAAACCCCACCCATTGACACCCCTACTTTTACCACCCACAGGCCAGCCAATGTGCTGTTGGCGATGAGAGGGGAATGTGGGTTTCTTTAGTCTAACCAAAATAAATAAATAAATAAGGGTGGGCATCTTGTCAGGCTGATCCAAAGCTCATTAGGGCTCAACAGACCCAACCCAACCCAACCAAATTCTTGTCAGGCTCAGGTCTTACCAGGCTGAGGCCTAGGTGAGTAGGATCGAGTCAGTTGACCCCGGGCTAATAAAAGGGCTGGGCCAAGCCAAGATCCATTGAGATCTTATACTGGTCCTACTTGAGCTTGACCCATTTACTAGTTAGGCTAGGTCAGACCCAACTCTTATCAGGTTCGGACTGCAATTACCCATCAGGTACCCCATCCGATGCCCACCCTTACACTCCATAGAAGCCTCAACAAATAGATGGGGTGGAATCCAGTGCCTCCACTTTTTTATGATATTTACACGAAGAAACCGCTCTCAGGAACAGATACTTAGCAGCACTGGCTTTGTCTGTCGCACTTACGATCACTGTCCTGGCAGCGTAAAACACCGTGGGCTTACCCCTTGCCCGTAACATTAGAAAACAGGGAGGGAAGAGGCTACATGTTTGTGGGACCATGGGGAGAGGAACAGAGAGTGTTATGTCTAAGGGATGTAAATGGTTAGGATTCAATTCAGATATCCAACTGAATCCAAATCCTTTTAGTTGGTTGAGATTAATAATCGGATACTGATTCGATATCAAGTTTTGTATCCAAATCTGAGCCCGAACTCAAATATATGCAACTTAAGGTTTTAACCAAGTCAGATCTGCATTGGCTTTTGTCTAATCCTTTTTTTTTTTTAATTTATAACCCGAAGAAACCGAACCTGGCATGAAGACCTGGTCGTGCTGGCTCAGCCTGTCATACCTACTGTCGTTGTGCCGACAGCGTAAAACTCAGAGGCTAGGCCCCTGGCCCGGGGACCTGTGCTATGCATTTGCTTGCACAGAGGGACGACGCCCATGAGAATCGAACCTTGACTGCCTGTCTAGCAGCCAAGGCCCCACCCCACTACGCCAACCCCCTTGGGGCGTCTAATCCTCTTCGGACTACGAATTGGGATCTGATTAGGTCGGACTTGGTAATGCCTAGATCCAACAGATCCCTGTTTCGAATAAGCTAAGGGCCAATTCGATCCAGGATGATTCAGACCAATTTTGACAACATTGCCCTTGATCTATTGATTTTGTAGCACTAGTGGCATGACTGTGGAACTTAACCTTCACAATCTATTCTGGCTATGTCTAAAACTAGGAGAAAGGTGTCCAGTTATCAAATTAGGGACTTGATGCTGGCCTTTTCTTAATCAAGCTATAAACTTTTTTATACGATTTGCATCATGAGTGAAGCAAACCAGAGAGAGAGGCAAATATTCGGATGAGATGATTCTTATATTGTTTTGATAAAAATAAGCTAATATTTAAATGGGAAGTAGGTATTCACCAAAGTTAGGGGCCTACTGCAAGTGAAGGGAGTTTTCGGGTGTTTTTTGCAAATCTGACCCCACAAATGTGTTAGACATGGTTGATTTGCTAGAAAATTTTTGATGAAAAATGTAAATTTTTCAGCTTGAATATATATAAAAATTGTAGACCGTCAATGTTCAAAACCTACCCACTTGTCAGAATCAGACAATCCAAGAGTTCATTCCTATAAAACTGAGCATGTAAAACACAATTTGTACAATAAGATTTGAGAAAAACATGCAAAAAAAGGAAAACAAGCCCAGTAGATTAACGGTAAGCAGGATCAATGTATGCAGCTACCCCTTACTTATATCCTAACTTATTATGAATTAAAATAGATAATACTAATTACAATTTTGTTATTATAATAACTCTGTTTTCAATATCCTAATTTCTTATTAACACAAAAACTACAGATATATGTTTCTTATGTGAGTACAGACAGAGAGAGACAGAGATTTGGATAAACACGAGAGACAGAGAGAGTTGCTTAAGAAAACAATTAAATTACAAACAAATGAATAAATTATCCTCGTTTTCTAGTGTATATTGTACGTCTACATGAATCAGATTGGTCAATCTGAGTCTTGATTTTCACATCCTCCAACATTTGACAACCCCTAGCCATTGGATTTCATACGTTGACAATTTTGATTGTCTCGGACCGTCGAACACAATAGGACCTCAGGCCAACATTCAAACTTGGAGGCACATCATGACACTACTTGGCATCAACAAAGATCAACCGCCACAAAATTAAGCAGAGAAAATACATGTGTCTCACCCGACTGCTGTAGAGCTATCTCGCTTCATCTTGATCAGACTGTTCTCAATGTTCCAAAGAAAAGGTTTATAACTGCAGCAGATGACATTAATCAGCAACTGCATGCCCGATAAGATCATTTATTGCTAAGCAGAAGACGAGATTTTAAAGAATCTTACAGTCGTGTAAGGCCATTGTATGCTTGTGTAGTGCGTTTTAACTCGGTAGAAAGCCGCATAACCTCTGCAGCTAATGCCTCTCCCTTGCTCTGTTCTTTTGTCAATTCCTCCTTTGTAGAAATAAATATTTTCTCCATCAGTTTCATATTTAATTTAAATCTACTGAAACTAAGGATGGGAATACTATAAATTTGTTCACAAAACCAGGTGCTTTATTCATACACCATAATGGAAGATTCATGCACACCATGGCAAAGAATTGAATGTATAATTACCAATCAAACCAAAAGAAAAAAGAGAAACCAACCTTGAGGGTAAGATTCTCCAAGGCTTGTGCCCCAGATTCAGATGAGTTTCGGTTGCAGTCTTTTATGGTGTTGGATACTTCTGCTCTCAAATTATCCAATGTTGCCCGGAGTTCTTCATTCTGCTTCAAACAATCTTTTACCTGTAGAAAAATTTGTGATTCTTTAAACTAAAAAGAGGTTATTTGGCCTTATGATCCATCTTGTAATTTTGAAGGGGTTCGTAATGATAATAGGATTCATGGAATGATAAATTCTAATGTGAACATACTGGAATTTACACTAAACCAGCACTGTAGATGGACATTCATGACGCAATAAGATTCTTGCACCTATAAAATATGTGCAATAAATTAATACGTCAAGGCATCCACTTTATTTACATACATAAGAAATTTCTGTTTGAGGCCTTGAAGCTTTTCTTTATCTTTCTGGAGACAACAGGCTTGGATAAACTGTAAACAAGACGAAGCTGCAAAAAGAAACAGTTAGGGTGACAAGAATCTCAGTGTCTTGTCGTGGTTGCCCTTTTCTTCTTTCCGAGGATTTTAGACTTGGAAAAATAGAAAGGTTAATCTCTCTCTCTCTCTCTCTCTCTCTCTCTCTCTCTCTCTCTCTCTCTCAGCTAGGCTTGCCAACAGGTTGAGCCATGAGTAGGGGTGGCAATCGGGTCGGGTTGGCAGGTCAGAATACCTCAACACGAACACGACCCATTTATTAAACGGGTCGGATGTGGCAAACACGAGCATGACCCATTTATTAAATGGGTAACCCGACATGACACGGTTAACCCGTTTAATAAACGGGTCGGGTCGACACAACACGATTACACGACACGGCGACCCGTTTATTAAACGGGTCAACCCAATAACATAGACACGATAACCGCACAGGCGCACACCACCACTGGAGAGGAGAGGTCTGAGGCTCTCGGCTGCGGCTGGGTAGGAAGGAGTTAGGTGGGTGACTAAAGTGTAAAGTTAGGAGTTAGGGTTAGAAAAGTTAATATATATAAACGGGTTGCGGGTTGACGGGTTCGTGTAAACGGGTTGACCCGCCCGCCTAACCCGTTTATTAAATGGGTCAAACGGGTTGGCGGGTTGGCATACCCCTAACACGAACACGCCCCGTTTAATAAACGGGTTAGGCAGGTCGACCCATTTACGACACAAACCCGTTTAAGCCAAACCCTAACCCGGCTAAGAAGCGTGTTGGGTCAGATTTTGCCACCCCTAGCCATGAGAATAAGCTGCTAAAGCACATGACTAGGCCCACAAGAATAAGATGTTTCTGGACCAATCCTAAGAGTCAACGAAACCACCTGATTTGGTAACTAACATCGCAAGAACAAGGTATTTCTTAGTTGGACCTAGCCCAAGAATTGTCAAACACACATTGAAACAGGTACAGGACACAACACAGACTATGTCACATGGGTGAGGATGTGGGTGCGGGGATGCACCACTTTCAAAAAAACTTGGGTGCGTGGGTGTGGCAAAATATAACAAATTGTCCAATTCGATTGACCGCACTGGGTGCTGCACCCGCACGCTCACCCGTGTCGCATCGCGTCGACGCGGGTGCGGCACTTAGTTGGCCGAGTCCCTGTGGCATAGAACACAGATATTCTTAGCATGACACTAGTTCAATAAAACTAGGATGCAAGGACACAACTGTCACCTGTCAGCATGTGTACATATCCGTTTATTTATTTATGGATAAATATATGGTGGTTTTGTACGATTATACCATATGATAGTACACTCTTGTTGGCATATATCTAGCCATCAAATGGTAAATCTAACCGTACATGTGTTTAGCATGATTTATTTTCTATATTAGAAGGTTTTATCATGTTCAATATACCATAAGATTCCAATTTTGAGAAAATCAATGGCTCACAATTCACGAAAATAAGGATGGTTTTAAAATGATATAAAACATCATATCTGAGTCAATTTTAACCCATGAAAATAATAAATAGAATATGCCAAACATGATCCAACGGTTAGATTTTGCTTTTGGATCTTAGATCTATGTAAAACAAGATTACCAAGGTTACAGGAAACAATATATGACTCAGGGAAGCGTGCTTTCCCGAAATGCGTTTCAGAAGAGCAAAACGCAGCGCTCCCGAAATGCGTGGGGAAGCAACCATTTTAAATGGGAATTGTGCTTCCCCACTAATGGGAATCTCGCTTCCCAATATCAGGAAGTGAGTTTCCTTTTTTTTTTTTTGGGGGGGGGGGGGGGGCTGACTACTGATTGTTACTTCTTTATTATGTTTACCTGAGCTGCCCAACTTTGAAGACCTGTGTGCAAAATTACTTCAATATGAGATGAACTTAAAGGGATTATCTGCAGAATCATCTATGCATACAGGGACACAAGACGTTCTTGCTACAGGGATAGCTTATGAACGAGGACGAGGGAGTTATGATGTTAAGGGAAAGGGAGGACAAGGAAGAAGTGGACAAGGAGGCCGTGGACTATTGCCTACACCCAACATATATACCAATCCACAGCGACAAAGGCCAATTCCTACTTGTTTTCTGTGTAATAAAAAGGGGCACATCAAAGCTAATTGTTGGTTTAATCCCCTAAATAAAGAAAAATCAACACAGACTGAAGCAAAGAGAGGTACAGACAGTACAAGGGCCAGCAGAGAAGTAAAGGAGTTATTATTGTCAGCTTTAGCAGGATTAAATTTGAAACAGAATGAGCAAGGTACTTGGTACGTGGACTCTGGGGCAGCGACTCACGTTACTGGTAATGTTGGTAAACTCCTAAACCTTGTTCCTTACATTGGTAGAAGTAGTATAGTTACTGGGGATGGATCCCATCATTCTATCTCTCATATTAGAAACTCCGTTATACCTATGTCAAAGTCCTCTCTCAACCTTTGAAAGGTTTTTTATGCCCCTAACATCAAGAAAAACATTGTTTCTGTTTCTAAACTTGTTGATGATATCAATGCCTCAGCTGAATTTACTTCATCTTCTGTTCTTGTCAAGTATCCCTACACAAAGGAGACGTTCGCTAAAGGAAAACGGCAAGGCAATATGTATGTTTTCCAAGAAGACCCTTCGGCTCGTGTTCGTCCTGTAGACCCAAACTTGAAGCTCTCCTCATCGTCGTCCTCTGAGATTCCTACATGTGTCTTTAGTGTTTCTGAAATCAATAAGCCAAATCTTTGGCATGGTCGTCTAGGTCATTGCAGTAGTAGTTTCATTGAGAAGTTTGTCTCAAACAACCTCATTTCCAAGTCAAGTTTAGGAATAAATGTTAATGACAACAAATGTTCTAGTTGTCTCTTATGTAAGAGTCATGTTTTACCCTTTCATTCTATCAATAAAAGAGCTTTAAGACCTTTTGAGATTATCTGTTCTGATGTTTGGGGGCCTGCCCTAGTTGCTTCTATATCTGGAACTAGATATTATCTTACATTTGTTGACAGTTATTCTCGTTATACTTGGATTTTCTTCATGAAACACAAATCTAAGACTTTCAAGTTGTTCCAAAATTTTTATTCTTTTGTCAAGAATCAATTTTCTGAAAACATTCTTTGTTTCCAATGTGACAAAGGAGGTGAATTCTCTTCCATTGACTTTACTAACTTTCTTCAAAGTAATGGAATAAGGAGAAGGGTATCTTGCCCTCACACACCTCAGCAGAATGGGATTGCTGAAAGGAAGCATCGTCATATTGTTGAGAGTGCAATGAGTATGATCATGATAGTAATCTTCTGATTACTTTATGGACAAAAGCTTTTCATTCCGCAGTCCATGTGATAAATCGATTGCCCATGACTATTTTGGAAAACAAGTCGCCTTACTTTTCTCTATTTGAAGTTCATCCCAACTACCATGATTTGCGCATGTTTGGCAGCTTATGTTATGTTCATATTGATAGTTCAATGAGACATAAGTTTCAGGACAAGGCCTTGAAGTGCAGGTTCGTAGGCTATGCCGATGACTATAAAGGATACAGGTGCTATGACCCCATGAGCAAGCGCATCAAAATATCAAGAAATGTTATCTTTGATGAATTGAATTTTGATTGTCGATGCATTAGTCCTTCAGAATCAAATTTCAGAGTTGAGGTTTATTATCCTTGGTTGAATTCTGAACTTTTCTCCAGCACTAGTGATGTTTGTCTTTCAGATTATGCTCAAAAGGATAAGGAATCTATGCCTGCTGATGAGATGATTGTACAAGAGAGCACAAAGCCATCTTTGGATCCAAAAAGGTATAAAGGTCTTGTCTACACCCGATGAGGAAGAGAGGCGCCCACTATTGTTAATCAAGAAATGGATACATCCTTTATATCCACTTCTACCTTTGATGCTAGAAGATCCACTCATTCTCGTCTCCGATAGAAAAATGGGTTAGTTATGAAAATTTCACTGGATTTTCAACTTTTTCTAACAACTTTGAGCAAGGAAGATGAACCCACAACGTTTTCTCAAGCATCAAATTCTAGAAGATGGATTGAAGCAATGAATGAAGAAATGGAAGCTCTACATGAATGTGGTACGTGGGATGTTGTACTGAGACTACCTGACAGAAATGTAGTTGGATCGAAATGGGTATACAAAATAAAGTATAAACCGGATGGGACTATAGAACGGTACAAGGCGAGGCTTGTAGCCAAAGGATTTACACAGAAGCAAGGACATAATTATGATGAGACTTTTAGTCCAGTGGTGAAAATGGGGACAATAAGAGTCATACTTTCTTTAGCTATTGAACATCAATGGACTATTAGTCAACTTGATATGAAAAATGCTTTTCTCCATGAAAATTTGAAGGAGGAAGTATACATGGAGCAACCCACTGGTTATGCAGAAGACAATCCTATAAAATACGTATGCAGATTAAAAAGGGCGATATACGGATTGAAGCAGGCATCCCGTTCTTGGTTTGATAGTTTCTCTCTTGAAATACAAAAATATGGTTTTAGGAGATCTCTCCTTGACCATCCCTTGTTTATATTCAAGAACCAAGACATAGTTACTCTGCTGTTGATATATGTAGATGATATTATCATCACTGGTAATTCCAATAAGCATATTGAGGAGGTCAAATATCTCTTGAATCAGAGATTCAAAATGAAGGACCTTGGTAAATTACGATACTTCCTTGGAGTTGAAGTCGACAGTACCCCTGAAGAAATGACTCTCATTCAACATAAGTATACTATTGATGTCTTCAATAAGGCAGGTATGAAAGATTGCAAGCCCTTGGGAACTCCTAGTGTTCTTCACCAAAAACTCAGTTCTCAAGATGGAGATCCATATGAGAATCCTACACAATATCGTAGCATAGTGGGCATGTTACAATACCTCACTTTCACTCGACCAGATATTATTTACTCTCTAAATCAGGTATCTCAGTTTATGCATGCGCCATGTGAAGGGCATATGGAAGCAGTTAAACAGATACTTCAGTACTTGAAGGGAACTGTTGGGGATGGTCTTTTGTATAAGAGAAAGACAAATGAACAAAATACACATGAGATTACTGTCTATACTGATGGAGACTGGGCAGGAGATCCAGATGAACGTAGATCAGTATCCGGCTATTGTGTGTTTGTTGGGATGAATTTGGTTTCCTGGAGTAGCAAGAAACAAAAGACTGTTGCTAGATCAAGTACAGAAGTCGAATATAGATCAATGGAAGCCGCTACTGCTGAAGCTACCTGGATTAGGCACTTACTGACAGAAGTGGGAGAGTCGATCTCGCGATCTCTTCTTTTATGTGATAACCAAAGTGACATCAATATGTCATTTAATCCCATCTATCACAGTCGTGCCAAACATATTGAAATAGATCAGCATTTTGTGAGACAAAAAGTAGAAGAGAAGGAGATTGAGCCCGAATTTGTACGAACTACAGATCAAGTGGTTGATATATTTACAAAAGGATTGACAAAAGACAAATTTTGGATGTTAAAAGGCAAGTTGTTCATGGTTCAGAACCATGCACAACTTGAGGGAGGGTAAAAAGACGTGCGTGCTTCTTGTAATGGGTCACCGGTCGGGAGATCCAGACCCATAATCATGCTATTTCATTAATGGCATGTATGTAATTTATTATTGTTGTAATAGGGGTATTTTAGTACCCTAAAATTTGTATTAGGGTGTGCATATAAATGAATAAGAACAACAACCGATTCCTGTGAGTGGAATCGGGTTTTCTCTACAGCTCCTTCTCTCTCTCTGTTCCTCACCCTTCACGCATGGATGAACTCGGATTTTACAAAACTAACACTAACGGTGCAAAACAAGCTACTATATATATATATATTGGTTATGTTTATTAATATATTTTGTGAAAGCATGTGTAATTTTGTATGTGTAATGAAAATGAAAACATCTTATTAGTAAAAGAATTAAACATATTTTTATGTATATTTTGTATACCTTTTTATATTTTAATTGTGGTACCGACTAGTCCCGCCTAGTCCTCAATTAATTTTTTTAGGGGTTTACAGACTAGGCACCGCCTAGCGCTTTTGACTACATAGCATGGGACACTCAAACTAACTGAAGTGTCAATCTAACATAGTCCAAGAACCTTAAAAATGTTAAAATGTAAAGTGCAATATATATATATATATATATATATATATATATTATTTAATATTATTATATTTTCTTTTATTATTTTATTTTTCTATTTTTTTATTTTCGTTTTTAGCATCTAGTTCAATAGAAACTAGATATTTTGATCCAGTCAAGTTCCTGTTGGAACTTGACTATGCAAGTAGCTGTTGGACTGTAGTCCAACAGCTATAATAAATGTTGTTGGACTATAGTCCAACAACTATAATAATAAATGTTGTTGGACTGTAGTCCAACAGCTATATTAAGAGACGTTGGAATCCAACGTCTCTTTTTGGAGAGCTCAAAATGAGCTCTCCTCTCTCTCCCATTTTTTTGTATATATAGGGGTGAACCCCTTCAATGTAAAGAACTATGCTTCTTAAGCATTTTGTTCATGAATAAAGTATTATTTATTTTTCAAGTGTTCTTCCCTTTATACCCTTTCAAGGGTCATGCTTGTAGTGTCTCCAATAGACACTTGTTTGTGAGTTATTTGTGCATTTGTTGAAGACCACCATTTTATTACATGGTATCAGAGCTACGAAATCCTTAGATCTTGAAGTGCTTCCGCCTCGATTTCCGTGCCACATTTACAAAAGGTGTTTCATCACCTTGTTCTTGGCTCAAGAAGATTTGTTTGAAGAAAGGCGAACTTGTGCTACAAAAAAATTTGGTTTTGTATCCTCTCTTATTCCTTTGTCTACTCTTTTTCTTTTCTTTTTATTTTTCTCTCTCTCTCCTCCTATTTATTCCTCTCTTACCCTTGTAAAAGATGGATGACAATGATAAGATCACCATCATTCCTATGAAGCTAAATGATACTAACTATGTAATGTGGGTTTCGATTATGAAGCACCACATTTGGGGAAAAGGTTTATGGGGTATAGTGGATGGTTCCGATTTGGAACCTAAACTATCTCTTACCAAGAAAGATGGTGATAAAGAGGTTCCTCTAACGAAAGAAGAGAAGAGTAAGGCGTTAGCCACTTATGAAAAGAAATGGAAAGAATGGAGGATAGGGCATGCAAAAATTATGTCATGGCTCATCAATAGCATTGACATTAAAAAATGCTCTAGTCTAGCTAAGTTTGAGCATGCCGATAAGGCTTGGGAATACCTCAAAAACATGTATTCCCTTAAAGATATTGCACATGTATGCAATTTACAAGATAAAGTTCGGACAATGACTCAAAAAGATAAAACTATTCGAGAATATTATAATGAGTTGTCCGAACTTTGGGAAGAGTTGGCTCTTCTTGAGCCCAAATGGCATTGTGCCGAAGACATCGAGCTTCGCCAAAAGCAACTCGATATGGAACATTTCTATCAATTTGTGAATGGTCTAAGGCCGGAGTTTGAATCCACCAAATCAGCCCTTTTACATCGTGGAAAAATTCCTTCTATTGTTGATACTATAGAAGAGCTCACTATGGAGGAAAATAGACTTAGAAAAAGTACTCCAAAAGTTGATGATGACTCCGTTTTAGCTGTATCTAGATCGGAGAATCATACTCGTACTTACAAGCCGCCTCATTTTGGAAGGCAAAACAGCGACTTTGATAAAAGAAAAGTTATTTGTCATCATTGTCATGAACCGGGGCACTATAGGCCTCAATGTCCAAAGTTAAAAAGAAGAGAAGAAAAAAGAGTTGCATCTGTTGAATCTGAGTCAAAAGATCAAGATGCACTTGTGTCTATGGCTCAACTGATGGAAATCCTTCAACCTCTTCTCAAAGGGGTATCCTCCTCAACCGAAGCCTCAACTGGAGCGGCAGTTGCATCTTTCTCCGGTCCAGGTAACTTTCCTTGGCTTTTAGATTCTGGTGCTTCTTTTCATATGACCCCAAATGTTAATAGTCTATCCGAATGTCTTAAAAATAACTCAAGTGTGTCAAAGGTTTTTACAGCCGATGGCACATCTCTCGAAGTAAAAGAAATAGGATGTTTTGAAAATCTTCAAAAATCCAAAAGATTTTTTATCCCAGAAGTTAGATATATCCCTAAACTTAATTTGAATCTCTTATCTGTCTCGCAAATATCTGATTATGGATGTAATATCTCCTTCTCTTCTCATGGTTGTTGGGTACAGGATCGCCAGTCAGGGAAGCTGATTGGGGAAGGCCATAGAGAAGGAGGACTTTATTACATGGACTTTTTGGAATTACCCAATAATGCATTTTGTTATAATATTCAGAAATTAGAATTGGATTTATGGCACAAAAGGCTTGGCCATCCTCATATGTCTAAAATTCAATATTTTCCAAGTTTGGAAAAATTTTGTAATTCTGAAAATTTTTCTTGTAAAGACTGCATTCTTGGCAAAATGAAAAGGTTACCATTTCTTAGTAGAACTTTTGTTTCCTCACGACCACTTGAGTTAATACATTCGGATGTTTGGGGCCCCGCACCAATTATTTCCAAAGGTGGTTATACATATTATGTCATTTTTGTTGATGACTTTTCTAGACATACTTGGATTTATTTTCTTAAACATAAATCTGATGTTTTTGCTAACTTCCAAATATTTCATAAAATGGTTAAAAATAAGTTTCAAAATGATATTTCTGTTTTTCGCACTGATTCAGGGGGAGAATTTATGTCCAAAGAATTCAAAGACTATCTCAATTTACATGGTATTACACATCAAAGATCATGTCCACACACTCCACAACAGAATGGCCTAGCCGAACGCAAACATCGGCACATTATGGAAACTACTAGGATATTGCTAATTGCAAATCAAGTTTCAAAAAGTTTTTGGGCTGAAGCGGTCCTAACTGCCACCTACCTCATTAATAGGATGTCATCTTCCTCATTAAAGAATACAACTCCAATAGAAAAGCTTGTTAATTTAACTCCAGATTATTCTAGATTAAGAGTCTTTGGATGCAAATGTTTTGTTTTCACCAACAGAAATGATAAACTCTCTCCTCGTGCAATCCCATGTGCCTTTTTAGGATATGCTGATAATCAAAAAGGCTACAGGTGTTTCGATTTTCAAAATGAAAAATTATATGTGTCAAGAAATGTATCTTTTTTGGAAAAAGAAAGCTTCTTTGAATTTGAAAAATCCAAGGATGTCACTGAATACTCGTTTTTAATTGATCCAACTTCAAAATCCAATGAATGTGATGTTGGATGTGACCTTGACAATGATCAAAGTCCTATTGTTGTTGAAAATGATGATAATGAAGAGCAAATCCATAGGGATGTTAGTCTACAATATTCAAGACGTAGAGAGCAAAATCTTCCATGTGCATTACAAAAATACTCTGAAGTCTCACCTAGAAGAACGTCTAGAATCTCTAAACCTCCAGAAAAATTTGTGTCTTATGAATCTTTTTCACTCACGTATAGGGCCGCCATTACATTAATACAATCATATGTTGAACCATCATCCTATTCTCAAGCAAAAAATCATATAGAATGGATAGAAGCCATGAAAATAGAATTGGATGCACTAGAAAAGGCCAATACTTGGACGATACAAGATATTCTTCCGGGTAAGAAACCTATAGGTTGTAGGTGGGTATACAAAGTCAAAACCAAAAGTGATGGGACCCTGGAAAGATATAAGGCCCGTTTAGTAGCAAAAGGATATGCCCAAGAGTATGGCATTGATTATGAAGAAACATTTGCTCCTGTGGCCCGTATGACCACTGTTAGAACTTTAATAGCCTTGGCCTCCATTAGAACATGTCCTATCTTTCAATTAGATGTCAAAAATGCTTTCCTGAATGGGAATCTCGTTGAAGAAGTATACATGGAAGCCCCACCTGGTATTAGTATCCCTAAGGGTAAAGCTCTTCGTCTAGAAAAAGCTCTTTATGGTCTTAAACAGGCTCCAAAAGCCTGGTATGACCGATTTAGTCATGTTATGCTTGATATTAGTTTTCAACCTTGTTTAACTGACACTGCTTTGTTTGTTAAGAAATCTGATGCAGGCATCATTATTCTTCTTCTCTATGTGGACGATATGATCATCACCGGAGGCGACAAACAGGGAGTTGCAAATATCAAATCTCTTCTTAAAACTCACTTTGAAATGACTGACTTAGGTTTATTAAGATATTTTTTAGGCATTGAAGTTGCTTATTCCCCTCGGGGGTATTTGATATCTCAATCTAAATTTGCTCTTGATATCGTTTCCAGGTCTGGAATTACAGATGATAAGAAAGTAGACACTCCAGAAGTTGTCAATGTTAAAATGAAAATTGATGATGGAGAACTTCTTGATGATCCTACTCCTTATAGACAACTTGTTGGAGCTCTTTCTTATCTTTCCATTACTAGGCCAGATATAACTCATGCGGTTCATACAGTCAGTCAGTTTCAGCATGCTCCCACCTCCGTGCACATGGGAGCGATTTTGCGTATTATTAGATACTTAAAATCCTCTCTTTCACGAGGACTCTTCTTGTCTGCTTCATCTTCATTAAATTTAATTGCATATACTGATGCTGACTTGGGGAGGTGATCCCAATAATAGACACTCAACTACTGGTTTTTGTGTGTTCCTAGGTGAAACCTTAATTTCGTAGAGGTGCAAGAAGCAGCAGAAAGTCTCTCTTTCCTCCACCGAAGCTGAATACAGATCCATGGCAACCACCACTATGGAGGTTGTTTGGCTCAGACGATTGCTAGCGGATATGGGAGCTAAAGCAACGCAAGCTTCAAAGATGTGTTGTGACAACAAAAGTGCAATCTACATTGCAAGCAACCGGACATTCCATGAGCGCACTAAACACATTGAGATGGACTGTCACTATGTCAGAGAGGAATACTTACATGGAACCATTGATCTGCCATATGTTACATCAGAATATCAATTAGCAGACTTCTTCACCAAGCCTCTCGCTGCTCCCAAATTTCACTTCCTCTTAGACAAACTTTCGCTCATTGTACCGTAAGTTTGAAGGAGAGTGTTAAAATGTAAACTGCAATATATATATATATATATATATATATATATATATATTATTTAATATTATTATATTTTCTTTTATTATTTTATTTTTCTATTTTTTATTTTCGTTTTTAGCATCTAGTTCAATAGAAACTAGATATTTTGATCCAGTCAAGTTCCTGTTGGAACTTGACTATGCAAGTAGCTGTTGGACTGTAGTCCAACAGCTATAATAAATGTTGTTGGACTATAGTCCAACAACTATAATAATAAATGTTGTTGGACTGTAGTCCAACAGCTATATTAAGAGACGTTGGAATCCAACGTCTCTTTTTGGAGAGCTCAAAATGAGCTCTCCTCTCTCTCCCATTTTTTTGTATATATAGGGGTGAAGCCCTTCAATGTAAAGAACTATGCTTCTTAAGCATTTTGTTCATGAATAAAGTATTATTTATTTTTCAAGTGTTCTTCCCTTTATACCCTTTCAAGGGTCATGCTTGTAGTGTCTCCAATAGACACTTGTTTGTGAGTTATTTGTGCATTTGTTGAAGACCACCATTTTATTACAAAAAAGTCACTAACTTGGTTACTAGCTAATTAAGTGTGAGTCGCCAGGCTTCGGCTTAGGCAGGGGGGTGACGCCCATGGGATTTGAACCTAGGCTGCCCGTCAAACGGCCTAGGCCCCATCCCACTATGCCAAACCCCTTGTATATTGAATGCTTTATTTATTCTAATTTTCATTTTTCAATAATCCAATTAACAAATCAAGGTTCAGGTATTGGGAAGGAAAATGGAAACCTTGCTACAGTGCTGCCTTCGTAGAAAGGGGAACATGCATTCAGCTCCTATAAACTTTAAAACCATTGTGACCAGTATCGATCGTTGTAATATCCCAGAGGGGGTTTTTCCCAAGATAATTTAAACCTAAGTAGTTCTACTGGAGAAAATATTGAACATTTAAGAATGTTGAAAATTTTAAAATTCAACTAACTGAATTTATCAGAACATACAACAAAAAGTGTTATTTTCCCTTTTTTATTGGATCTCCTAAGAAAAACTGCAATAACACAATCTTTCAAGAATATTGCCAACATTGTTATCAATGTCATAAACTCCAAAATGTAAGATGATGATGGAACTCTGCTAAGAGCAGCTGGAATCATGAATGATGCACAACCTCAATGAAGAATATGATAATAAGAGCATGCAAATTTGTAGACCTCTTGATATACCTGATTTTCCCACTGTGCACTAACAAGCGTTGCATCCCTGTATGAAGCTGACAAGTCTGAGTTTTCCTCAAAAAGCCTCTCAATTTCTGAAGATTGTGAATCAATATGCAAATAACACATTTAATTCTATTACAAGTTGATGTGCAATTAGAATCCTTAATTCATCTCACATACAGAAAAAATAGAAATGGAATGAACACAACCTCCACCAAAAGCTTCTGACGACCAATCTCCAATCTCTCAACCACTATGTCACAGGGATTCAGCTAGCAGGGTGCTGCACCCACGTCGACGCGACTCGACGTGGGTGCGGGTGCAGGTGCGGGTGCGACACTGGGTGCGGTCAACCCGATCCTGGGTGTGTTGACCGCACCCAGCGTCATTTCGGTCTATTTTTGTTTGGATTTTTTTTTAAAAAAAAAACTTGCCCTACGAAATGGGCTGCAGAATTTAAAAAAAAAAAATCTGGACAGTTGCTTGCTGCTGCTGCTCTTGTTTTATAAAGGGGCACTTGTGTCCACAACATCTGACGAGCTTTGTTGGCATCCCATCTCATGCTATATCTGCCTCCAAACAATTAATTCACAGCGTTGAAAAAATACTGTTAACTTGGAAATGATGATCCATCTTCCTCAAAAATTAAAACCAAAATTCAAGAGCCTTTTGAAGTCTTTATGCTTCAACCAACCAAATCCTTTTTTGTCAAGGATTTTCTCTCTCCATAATAAATGATAATGGTGGTGGTAGAGTAGAGCCTTGGTGGCTATTAGTATTCACTTTTCTCCTGACGAGATGGGTGCTCTAGCCGTAGCCTTGTGTAGACCTCTCTTTTCCACATGTCAAATCCAATAAATTTCTTTTAGATGTCATCTGTGTGCAACTGTATATAAAATGAAATTTGAAGAACCCTAGGCAGTGGCGTGGCAATGGCGCCGTAGGCCTCATGAAGACTCTCTCTCCAACAAACCACGTCAAACCTTTCGCTTATATTTTTTTTCGTGAAGACCAGGGAGTTTCAGACATGATTGAATCATGATAGTCAGCAGAACGCAACAGGCTGGGTCGATCAGATTGTCAATCCTTTCGGTTCATCAATTTTGTCCCGTTGAGCTGAAGTACACAACAAGCAGAACGTGGGTAACAAGTCTTCAAACAAACACACCAGCAAAAAAAACTGAACCCCGACCCGCGCCGGGGGAACCCCGACCCCCTTCTATATATATATATATATATATATATATATATATATTTACATTTTTGCCCCTGCCGCACCCCAGCACCCGGGCTTTTTGGAAGTGTCGAATCCCCGCACCCGCACCCGCACCCGCACCCGCACCCATGTGACATAGCTCAACCATCACAGCTAGCTCATGCATTTCGTTCTCAAGCCTTTCTTTCTCATCCTGCCACAAATAATAATGTCAAAGAGCATTGCATGACCATATCATCAACACACACACACACATGATTGCAAGCACAACCATTACACACATATATATGAGTAATGTGTAAGTTTCAGACCATTTATCTTCCAAACCCTTCCAGACCCCTTTAAAAAGCGTACTTGCATGTGTTTAATGCTTAATCCAAACATGTAGATGTGTTTATAATTGCTTATTCACTAAGAACTATGCTTCGGATAGAATTAATTTAGCAAGAATTCTTGATTTTTAGTTACTCAAGTTTTTGGTGTAATATGAACAGTAGATTTTGTTCAACTAAAAACACATCTAAACATGAAAAATGCCTAAACCAATACATGTTTTCTACTAAATAAAACACAGAGATCACATTTTCTCATTTAGATTAAGTAAAAAACTCATGTGAATATGTTTTTTAAAAGGGTTTCATTCTTTTCTTGTCTTATTCTTTCCTTGCCTAAAACAGAGAGCAAAGCAACTGATAGAGTGAGTGAGCAAAGCGAGCAAGCGGTAAAGATTAAACTCAATAGGAAGTTGCCATTCCAGTGCCCAAGGGAGATAGTATGGGATGTCACCCATACTCTCTCACCAATACAATACCTTTTAGGATAGTCTGGAAGATAAATGGTCTGGAACTTACACATTACTCATACATACATACACACATATATATAGAGAGAAAGGGGTTAATGTTTGCTACCCTCGTGAGCAAGGAACCCTTAGTAAAAATTGTAACATTTTTATTTTTTAAATGTTTTTTGTACATCTGAACCTATGTGATCTGCATGTTTTGGTTAGTAGAAATCAGTGATTGAATCATGTTATTTTAACGTGCATGTAAGATTTTGCAGGGGGTAAAAAATCAACAGTATACAATGTACAAATTTTCAAGCCTTGTAAAATCATATTTTCACATCGAAAAAATATGATCCAACAATCAATTCTTACTATTTTGACCATGCTGAGCACATCCATGGGTTAGATTTGGTCAGACCAACCTCCCACTATGAGTTCCAACCATAGTCACAAATATCGGTATCGGCTATATCTCGGCAAGGCTATTTCTAGCGATATTATAGGTTTGGTGATAAATCTCAAAAAAATCTCGGGTAAATCTTGGGGCTTAAAAAAATAAAATATATATATAACAAAAATAAGTAAGAAAATATCATGTTTAGATGATAAAATACATATATAATAAAATAAATAAGTAAAAAATACATAATAAAGAAGAAAAATACATTTAAGATGTAGAAAATAAAAACAGTATCAATAATTGATAATATCACAATAGTATCACAAGAATATCACGATATTTTACCTATAATATTGTTTGCTGAAAATACAGTGATAATATCACGGAATTTTGAAAATATCGCTGATATCTGTGACTATGGTTCCAACTAGGGTACTTCCCCCCCCCCCCCACACACACATATATATATATATATATATATATATATATATATATATATATATATATATATATATATATATATATATATATATATATATATATATATATAGAGAGAGAGAGAGAGAGAGAGAGAGAGAGAGAGAGAGAGAGAGAGAGAGAGAGAGGAATTGAACTGACAAAAAAGGAAAAGGAAACATACTATTAAAACCAGATCCAGTTAGCTATCCATTCAGAAAACCATGAGTTGACAATTGAATCATGATGTGCAATAAGAGGAAAGGATAGCCCAAAGTGCATGCACACTTTTTCAGTTGAACATATTTAATTCAGTAATAATGACAATTTCCAGGTTGAGTAATGCTTCCCATGTAAATGTAAAGCTGGACAACAAACAGAGAAACTGACAACTCCCATATTTTACCTTTGAAAATGCCTTCCTCCCAGCTTCTGCCACAGCTTGCCTTGTCAAACATAACAACTCATAAAAGTCACCAATCTATAGGAAAGAATATCAAGTATGACATCTCAATGATGCTGCCAGAATCACAAAAGCAAAAATTTGAGAGAAGTGAAAAAATAACATAGAAATACTAGAACATCTTCACTTATAAGGCACTTTGTTTAGTTAAAATAAGCATGTTAAGAAAGACAGCTGAAAGAATCAGTTGAGATACTGATAAAAGAATAACTACATAGAAAACTTTTTCTATAAACATGGAGCAGTCTCCATCTGCACAAAACCTAAGATTTCTAAATTGTTGTCCTATGAATTCAAGGATGTAAAACTATGTTATCTGTGCAGCTTCTCACAACATTCTGGAATTTTAATTTGCAAGTCAGGTGAAAAGCAATTACCCTAAAGAGGAGATAAAAGCTGATAAAAGCAGCAATTATATGACACAAAGAGCCTTAGAAGCAAAAGAATCTAAGAATGAGAAAGAGAGATCCAGTGCTTGGCACCCAAATCCAGCCAAGGTCCATGTCTCGCCAAGTATCTTAACTCTTCATGTAAGACCCACAATTTTTCAGCAAAAATTCTGAATAAATTCACGAGGCATTTTCATATGAAAATAACATATAAATTCGGAATGCGAAACAAATCAATTTCTATGAACCAGTTATACTTAAGATATTTGTATCTTCACAAATATATGCTTAAACAGTCAGAGAGCCATAACTTTCTCCTTGAATAAAATCAAGAGATTTGTACGAACCAATTTTCTTAGTTACGTCAATACGAAGAGAATTGCGTACTCAGAATTTTTCGAAAAAAAAATAGCCGAAAACCCGAATTTTTTGCGAGACCCATGAAAATATTGGTGGGACCCACAAAATATTCCTCAGAAAATATCTTGTGGGACCCACAAAATATCCCATGAAAATATCTCATGTGAGCCCCACACAAAAAGGAACCTCCTATCTTTATCCGGAAAGCCAGGGGCAAAAAGGGAAAAAGGTAACTTAGAAGCTAAGTTACCTTGAGCTATAAATAGCCCTCCTCCCCTCTCTCTCCTTTCATAAAAATTGACCCCTCCTCTCTCCTCTCTTCTTCTCTCTTTCTCTCTTAAACCTCCCCTACCTAGCCTAGCCTGCCTGAGTGGGTCTGAGCCTGTCTGGCCTAGTCTGAGCCTGCCTGACATGGTCTGAACCTACCTGACCTGGTCCAAACCCACTTGACTTGGCTTGAACCTAGTTGGGTTTAGTCAAAGTCCTTTTTGGTCCCAAACCCAGGTTTGATTCACTTGACTCTGACCCAGTTGACTTGGACCGAACCCAATTTGGTTCAAACCACTTAGGTTTAGCAGTTTGACCTGCTCTTCCTCTTCCTCAACTAGGTTGAACTCATCTGACCTCTCAAAAGAAGGTTTGAACCTAGTTCGAAGAAGTCGGAGCGTTCTGGAGTCATTCTTCACCGATTGGAAGTAAGTTTGCTTCACCGATCCATCTCTCTCAAGTATTTGATGTGATATATGTAGTATATCTTCTGAAGTAGTATCTTACTCTAGTCCTTGATTGATGCCCTTTAGAACACTTCAGTGTTCACGCGCACGCCTTGTGACTTGTTAAGATATAGTTAATACATACATATATATATATATATATATAGTTATGTAAACCGAAATACCCATTAGGGGTATTTCGATCTTTTCACCAAATAAGCGTCAGTCCCTAATGGGATGACATTTTATTTTGTCTTTTGTACTTTTACTTTTTTTGTTTTTCCCTTTTATCTTTTATGCAAAAGGAGCACTTTTTTTTTTTGTTTTTTTCCTTTTGTTTTTAATGCAAAAGGAGCAGCTCATATGACTGTTGGAGCTGCCCCAATGGTCACAAATGTGACCGTTGGGTGCAACCCCAAGAGTCACATGTTCAGCCCCTTATTCCCCCATTGTTTTATAAATAGCCCCAATGAGTCAAGTATTATCTACTACTCTTTTGAGTGCCTTTTATGCAATAACAATTTGTTATGACCCTTGTGTGGGTGGTTTCGTTGATTCAATCAAGTATTCTACTTGATTGAAAGTGTGTTCTTGCATGTGTATCGGATTCAATCCACTTCATTTCATGGTATCAGAGCTTTGGTGATCTAAAGGCATTTTTCTAAAAGAAAGATCGTGACGATATCAAGAGGAGGATCGTGGGATTAGCGGATACAACAAATCAATGATTGTTGCATCGAAAAGCATGTCATTTCTCAAACAAGTCTTGTATCTCTATCTTTCTCTCTTCTCCTCACTATCTTTTTCTCTATCATTTCTTTTCGCATTGTAAAGTAATGGAGAATGAAAGAGAAATTATAATCTTCATTCCCGTACGCCTAAACGATACCAACTATGTGACGTGGACATCCATAGTAAAACACAAGATATGGGAAAAGGGGTTATGGGGTTTGGTGGATGGTACCGAAAAAGAGCCCAAGTTCATTCTTACAAAAATTGAGAATGGGAAGGAGGTTGCTCTTCAAGGTGAGGAAATGGGTAAAGAAGTTTTCGATTATGAAAAAAAATGAAAAGAGTGGAGGATGGGTCATTCCAAAAGTATTGGATGGCTCATCAATAGTGTAGATATTCATAAATGCTCTAGCTTAGCAAAATTTGATTTTACTAGCGATGTATAGTCTTAAAGATATTGCCCACATATGCAATGTCCAAAATAAAGTAAGAACCATGACTCAAGGAGAGATGAATATTAGAGAATATTATAATGCTCTCTCTCTCTCCTATAGGATGAATTAGCTCTTCTTGAGCCAAAATGGCATTGTTCTCAAGATGTAGAACTCCATGAAAAATCAAATTAAAACGGAGCATTTCTACCAATTTGTGAATGGGCTTAGGCCCGAATTTGAGGGAACAAAATCGGCTCTCCTTCATAGAGGAGGTGTGCCATCCATAGTCGAAACTCTTGAAGAATTGACTATGGAAGAGAATAGATTAAAGAAGCCATCCGCTTCAAAAGATGAAGAAACCGTTCTTGCTATGTCCAAGCCCAGTAATCACACTAGGAGTTACAAGCCTCCTCACTTTGTGAAGAATGAGAATGGGAGAAATCCCAATAACTATGAAAGAAACGATAAAAAAGGATATCATGAGTATAAAAAAAATGGCAAAATCATATGCTATCATTGTTATGAACCGAGACACATCAAGCCTTTTTGTCCCAAAAGAAAGAAAGAAAATCATTGCGATGATAAGAGAGTTGCGTCGGTGGAAAGAAACGATGTAGACGACTCCAAATGTATTGGCTCACTGTCTTTAGCTCAATTAATGAAGGCGCTACAACCAATGTTCAGAGGTCAAGCTTCTTCCTTGTCGGGGGCGGTCGTATCCACAAGTGGTGACCCTGGTAAGACTTCTTGGATCTTAGATTCTGGTGCCTCATTTCATATGACTTCAAATAAGTCAATATTATCTGAATGTCATTCTAACCCAAATAATTCTTATGTTTCAACCGCCGATATAACATCTTTAAAGATCAAAAGTTTTGAAACTTTTAAAAAACAACCAAACTTTCACATACCAAGTATTAGAGTTGTGTCAAAACTAAATTTAAACATTTTATCAGTTTCACAAATTACGGATTATGGTTGCAAAGTTTTATTTTCTTCTAATGATTGTTTAATACAGGATATCCAGTCCGGGAAGCTGATTGGGCAAGGCCATAGAAGAGAAGATCTCTATGTAATGAACAGTCGTTAGTTATCAAAACAATCTTTTTGTAATTTTGTGGAAAAAAAAGATATAGAAATTTGGCACAAAAGACTAAGACATCCTAGTATGACCAAATTACATTGTTTCCATTTTTTAATAGTTATAAAAAAAAGAAATTGGCTTGTGAAGATTGCATTCTTGGCAAAATGAAAACTTTGCCCTTTGAAAAAAGACATTTTATACCAAAAAATCCTTTTGAGTTAATACATTCGGATGTGTGGGGACCAGCTCCTGTTATATCCAAAGGTGGGGTATCATACAATGTTGTGTTTATAGATGACTATAGTAGACATGCTTGGATCTTTTTTCTTAAGCAAAAATCAGAAGTATTTGAATGCTTTAAAAAAATTTATTTTTATGTAAAGGCTCAATTCAAAACCAACATTCAAATTTTTAAATCTGATTCCAGGGGGGAATTTGTATCAAAAGAATTCAAAAAATTTCTTGACCTAAATGGGATTATACATAAAAAATTTTGCCCATACACTCCTCAACAAAATGACCTAGTTGAAAGAAAGCATAGACATATTGTTGAAACCACTAGAACACTTCTTATATCAAGAAATGTTCCAAAAATGTTTTGGGCCGAAGTCGCTCTTACGTCAGTTTATTTGATAAATAGAATGCCTTCAAAAACTATTGAAAATATATCTCCCATTGAAAATTTGTTTAAAATCTCCCCCGATTATAAAAGGTTGAGAGTCTTTGGATGTAAATGTTTTGTTCTTACCCATAGAAATGACAATTTTTTCTCAAAAATAATCCCTTGTGTTTTTCTAGGATATGCTGAAAATCAAAAGGGCTATAGATGCTATGACGTGGAAATAAACAAGTTATATGTTTCACGAAATATTACATTTCTGAAAAATGAAGATGGTTTTAGCAAAGAAAAAATTCAAGAAAACTATGATTATTCGTTTCTTTTTTATCTTATCAATGGACATAATAGGTGTGAAAACATTCGTAATGAGCATGAGAGTGAAAATGAAGACACTCATGATATAAGTGAAAATGTAGACAATGGTCTTGATAATATCGACCCACTTCATACTACCATACAAACATACACTCGACGAATCGAAGATCACCCACCATATGCCTTAGAAAGATACTCACAAAATCAAGATGTAGACTCTGCTAGTATTAGAAAATCAATAAGAATTTTCAAGGCTCCTAGTAGATTTGTATCTTATGATTCCTTTGAACCAAGATACCGAGCATGTTTAATGGCTATACACTCATATATTGAACCATCATCCTATTATGAAGCCAAAAACCATCAAGAGTGGGTTAAAGCAATGAATGATAAATTAGAAGCTTTAGAAAAAACAAAAACTTGAGAAATTCAAACATTACTCAAAGGACGGAAAACTATAGGGTATAGATGGGTTTACAAAATTAAAACCAAATGGAACGGAACATTGAAAAGATATAAAGCTTGATTAGTAGCTAAGGGATATAGTTAAAAATATGGAATTGACTATGATGAGACCTTAGCTCTAGTTGCTCGAATGACGACTGTCAGAACCCTAATGCAAAAATGAGAAAGGATGATGGGGAACCTCTGCAAGATCCAACCCCATACAGACAAATGATTGGAGTTTTGTCTTATATTTCTATTACTCGTCCTGATATTTCTCATCCTATTCATTCAGTCAGTCAATTTCAGCATGCTCCCACTACAGTACATATTAGTGTTGTAATGAGAATTATTAGATATATTAAAAACTCTATAAGTCATGGATTGTTTTTGTCATCCTTTTCCTCATTAGAAGTCATTGCATACTCAGATTCTGACTGGGGAGGGGATGTGAATGATAAACGCTCAACTACTGGTTTATGTGTTTTTGTAGGTGACTCTCTAATCTCATGGTGATGCAAAAAGCAACAAAAAGTATCTCTCTCCTCAACTGAAGTTGAGTATCGCGTCATGGCAACAACCACATCAGAGTTAGTACGGCTCGAACAATTACTGGAAGACTTGGGAATCCACATAAAAGAACCCTCCAAATTATGTTGTGATAACAAGAGCGTTGTGTATATTGCAAGCAACCATACGTTCCATGAGAGGACAAAACACATTGAAATGGATTGTTACTATTTCCGTGAAAAATTTCTGTGAAATACTATCACATTGCCCTATGTTCCATCAAAGTATCAACTAGCGGATTTCTTCACCAAAGCGCTTCCGTCACCCAAAATTCACTTCCTATTTGGCAAACTCTCGGTTGTTCCACCATGAGTTTGAAGGGGGGTGTTAAGAAATAATTAATACACACACACACACACACATATATATATATAGCTATGTAAACCGAAATACCCATTAGAGGTATTTCGGTCTTTTCACCAAATAGGTATCAGTCTCTAATGGGCTGACATTTTATTTTGTCTTTTGTACTTTTACATTTTTTTGTTTTTTTTTCTTTTGTCTTTTATGTAAAAGGAGCACTTTTTTTTTGTTTTTTTCCTTTTGTCTTTAATGAAAAAGGAGCAGCTCATATGACTGTTGGAGCTGCCCCAACGGTCACAAATGTGACCGTTGGGTGCAGCCCCAAAAGTCACATGCCTAGCCCCTTATTCCCCCATTGTATTATAAATAGCCCCAATGAGCCATGTATTCTCTACTACTCTTTTGAGTGCCTTTTATACAACAACAACTACGCCTTCATCCCAAAATAATTGGGGTCGGCGATATGAACCAAAAAAGAAAATCATTCTGGGTCTTCCACATGAATCCTTCTCCTCCAATCATTTCTATCCAATGCCATGTCCTCGGTGAGGTTCAAAGCATTCATATCCTTTCCTATCACCTCCATCCATGTCTTCCTAGGCCTACCCCGACCTCTTTTAACTAATATATTTTCCCATTTCTCCATCCTTCTAACTGGAGCATCATTAGACCTTCGTCGAATATGTCCAAACCACCGTAAACGATTCTCTCTCATCTTATTTTCAATGGGTGCAACGCCGACTTTCTTACGTATCTCCTCGTTCCGAATCTTATCTTTTATTGTATTTCCACGCATCCATCTCAGCATACGCATCTCAGCTACACTCATTTTTTGAATATGATGTCTCTTGGCAGCCCAACATTCCGTACCATATAGTAAAGCAGGCCTAATAGTTGTCCTATAAAACTTTCCCTTCAACCGCAATGACATTCTACGATCGCACAACACTCCAGTTGCACTTTTTCATTTCATCCACCCAACCTTTATCCTATGATTTACATCTCCATCAATTTCTCCATACTTTTGAATGATAGATCCCAAATATTTGAAACAATCATCCACCAGTATTTCTTGCTCACCAAGCTTCACTACACTCCCATCACTACTTCGTTGCTTACTAAACCGACATTCCATGTATTTTGTCTTACTCTTACTCAACTTAAAACCTCTTGCTTCTAATGTCTGTCTCCATAATTCTAACTTAACATTAACCCTAGCTCCAGTAAGCTCATCAATTAGCAAACAATATCATCAGCAAACAACATACACCACGGCACATTTTCTTGAATTGATCTCGTGAGCTCATCCATCACTATAGCAAATAGGAAAGGGCTTAAAGCAGATCCTTGATGTAACCCAACCATTATAGGAAAATTTGTTGTCACCCCTCCACAAGTGCGGACATTGGTTACTACTCCTTCATACATATCCTTAATTATACTAATGTACTTGAGAGACACACCTTTCTTTATCATTGTCCACCAGAGAACGTCCCTAGGTACTCTATCGTATGCCTTCTCCAAATCAATAAAAACCATATGCAAATCTTTGTTCCTCTCTCTATTTCTCTCAATAAGTTGTCTAAGAAGATATATAGCTTTCATAGTTGACCTTCCAGGCATAAAACCAAATTGATTCTCCGATATCATGACAATCTTCCTTAACCTAGACTCAATCACCCTCTCCCAAAGTTTCATATCATGACAATCTAGTTTGAGTGCCTTTTATGCAATAACAATTTATTATGACCCTTGTGTGGGTGGTTTCATTGATTCAATCAAGTATTCTACTTGATTGAAAGTGTGTTCTTGCATGTGTATCGGATTCAATCCACTTCATTTCATGACTATCGTCGGATATATACGTTGAGTTACGCAATATATGCGTTCTTAAAAATGATATCTAGCCCTGGTCCTTGGTTGATTCCCTCTAAGACACTTCGGTGTTCACGTGCACGCCTTGTGACTATTGTTGTATATTGATTCCCGTGTATATACGTATTTAAAAATTTGTCATCGCATCGAGCGATACCAAGGTTATTGCTTTCTGCAATTTAAATTATGCTTTTAAGATTGTTGTCGCTTCGAACGATGCCAAGGCTCCTGCTTTCTGCAATTTAAATTATGCATTTAAAATTGCTATCCCGTCGA
Organism: Nuphar pumila; assembly: GCF_984573655.1. Lineage (NCBI taxonomy): Eukaryota > Viridiplantae > Streptophyta > Magnoliopsida > Nymphaeales > Nymphaeaceae > Nuphar > Nuphar pumila. The sequence continues at coordinate 3,005,617 of NC_143257.1, read as the reverse complement.
ACGATGCCAAAGCTTCTGTTTTCTGCAATTATATATGTAAGATATTTCATTCGATTTCACCCACTGAACAATAAGTATGCACTCATTTATGCCACCGCCTTATAAAGCACAGGCTTCTACTTATATTACATATAGTGCGCATAAATGAGTGTGCAAATGGATGATCAATCGCCAAATACGATTTCATTGCTGCTACTTGATCAAGATTTTGCTTGACGAATGAAGCCCTTAATGGAAAGGTTTCACTTTTGCGCAAAACTGTTTTTTCGTAACAACCTAAGTCACTTGCGCATGGCCCAAGGTTCTAACGAATCTCGATGGATGCAAAGTACGCACAGCGGTGCGCATCCATCCCCGAGTTAAAACATAGCAATTTTCCTGTCAAGGAGGGAAAAAGGGAAAATGCTGCTGAAATTTCTAAAGAAGCTCAGCAAAAGCAGTGTAGCATGATACTCCATCATACAGAGGAGGTGTTGCCCGAGTTGTGACAAGTACTTTCTACAACGTAGAAAGGGTCGTCACACTTCTGCCGCTAAAGCATGGGAAGTGTTGTCGAAATGGTTGGCAAAAGAGTTGCCTGAACCAGTTGAATTGCACGAAGATGCCCTGTTGTCGAAATGCTGTCAGAATGGTTCGTTTCCATGTTCGCCAGTAAGGGCACTTTACTCGTAAGGGCCGCAGAGACAGAATAATTGTTGTGTCTTGACTAGACCAGGTGCTCGTTGCGATAATATACACTGAGTAGTCGATCCATTGAGATCGTGTCATATGCATGCTCATTGAGATACTGTTACACAACTAGACTCATAAGGGTTGAAGAACCGAAGTACGTTGTCCACCCGAAAGAGGTGAGGTGCTTGTGATGGCCGTAGATGCCGAGAGCAGAGTCAAACATGCATATGAATAAGACTTAAGGTCGCAGACCCCACGGTTTTGACTGCGCTGGAGAAATACTGAATGGGGTCGGGTACATATATCCACAGTGCGGGAGGCACTGGCTTGCCTGAATGGCATTTGAATATCTAACAAGTAATCGTAAAATTGACATACCCCTTCAAGACTATTGCTCACGTGGTAGACGGTGATGGTACAGTCGCGAGTGACATGTATTTGATTATGAACCTGATAGAGTTCAAGAGGGCCTACAGTCACTCAAGAGTATGGAGGTCGTGGTTATCCTTAAATATCTAAGGATTGAACCCAACTACTATAGTAGAAGATGCATTCGAACCGGCCTGTTAGGGTTATCCCGGTATGAAAACTATCGCCCTATCATGGATGGGGTCAAAAGGCTTCTGGGGTATCTAAAATACATGAAATAATCAACCCCCAAAACGTCGCGTTGAAACTGCACATGCAATTCCGTTTTAAGACTGGCAAGTTCATGTTCCATGGATTGGATTTGCTCTATGTTGTTGGGTATGGAAGGAAGACCACCATTCTGGTGCCTCTCTAATTGTTGTTGTAATGATTTTATCTCAGCTCTCAATGAGGCAGCATCTTCTTCAGCCTATTACAATTAGAATGATCAACATAAAACTCCTTTGGATACTTTTAGAGACAAAGAAAAGTGTAAATTCACAGATATTAACATGCAGCCTGAAACTGCAACCACATACCCTATATTGCTCCTCTTCTGCCTCTTTTAACTGCTTCTTAACCCCACGAAGTTGGGCCAGGAGATCCTCCTAAACTAAAATGTCTGAATGATTAATGGAGTGCAGAAAAGCATAAAGACAAATCACTGTTTCAACAAAAAATGGCTTGACAAATGTACCCGTGCTACAATTGCAGCATTCTTTTCCATGGATAGATCCTTTACAGCTTTCCTTAATGATGGCAATTCACCATGCTCCTTCAAACAAATTCAGAAAAGGAGAAGGGGGAGAGGGGGAGGGGGAGGAGAGTCAGTGTAGATGGCCTACTACTCCAACAAGTATGTCTATTATCTACTCTACTCTCATGTAACCAGTAATCTAATACTCCATACTTACCAGATCATTGAATTGCTTCTGCAGAGAGTCATGCTTAATTTCCTTCACGTCAAGCTGGAAACAGAAGCATGAAATTTTAGAACTAGATGAAAATAATACCAAATAGTGTATTTCCTTGCAACTCAAGCATGCTACACATGCACACGCGCACACACAAACATTACAAACTACACACATGCAGCACGTGCACACACAGAGACACATGCATGCATGTGCACACACACACACACACACACACACACACACACATGCACACACGCGCACATGTGCATGCGCACACTCTCTCTCACACATTATAATTTGAACTTTTGAAACTCAATTGTGGCACCTTCTCTATCCTGAATCCTTTCAGGTCTTTGGATCTTTGTAGTTTGCTTGGTTGGTTACAACAGTGATTCACGAGACTGATATGCAATTTTATACACATCTCACCTTAGAAGCCAATCTGTTGTTTTCCTCTTCCAATTCCTTGATCTTCCTCTCGAAATCTTTCACTGGAAATGAGGATGCACGAGAATCCCTCTTCCAAAAACTTAAAATCCCAAGTTAAGTACCCCTATTCTCTCTCTCTCTCTCATATATATATATATATAATTTAATATTAAGCTAATTATATTTAAAATTAGATGAATTCAACCGTATAATACCTTTTGCTTTTGGGGGTCAAAAAAGATAATTTTGATGTATTTTATGGAAAAGGTGAACCGACTATTTTCATATTACAATTTTAAGGTCAATTGCATAAAGCTTTAGGTTGAAATTTAGTATTGCATTTCATCCTCAGACCAATAACTAGTCAGAAAAGATCATACAGACATTAGAGGATATATTGCGAGTATATATGTTAGACTATAAGGGTTATTGGGACATACATGTTGTGTTTATAGAATTTGCATATAACAACAATTAGCATGCTAGTATTGGGATGACCCCGTATAAAGCTCTATACGGACGGCCATGTCGATCCCAAGTATATTGTGATGAGGTTAGCGAGCGAGCAGTTGAGTAGCCAATGGTTTTGCAACCTTACACTTAACAAGTAGAAATGATTCGAGAAAGACTGTATACTGTTCAAAGTTGACAGAAAAGCTATGCATATCAATGACACAAAGAACTTGCTTTTACAGTTAGAGATATAGTTTTTGTTAAGGTATCTCCAACTAAGAGTGTTTTTCGATTCAAAATGAATGAAAAATTAAATCCCAGATATGTTGGATCATTTGAAATCCTATAACGGATTGGCAAGATAACCTATCGTGCAACACTACATTCTTAGTATGTACATATACATAACATTTTTTATGTCTTAATATTGAGAAAATGCATTTATGACCCATCACATGTCATTTAATATGGATATTCAAGAAGATCTAACTATGAAAGAAAGACCAGTGAAAATCATGGATCAGAGGAATCAAATATTAAGGATAAAAGTCATTCATTTTACCAAAGTGCGATGGCAACATCATGGGAATGAATAATACACGTGGGGAACTTGAATCCGATATTAAGGAAAAATACCCCGATTTATTCAAATATTCCTGTGATTGATTTTTTGAGGATAAATTTTCTTTTTAGAAAGGTAGGATGCAATATCCAACATGTTTCGGTAAAAAAAAATCTTAATATCTAGATAATAAAATTTTTTAGCTCTGTTTTATGATTTTGAGCACGTGGTTACATTTGTATCAAAATTTTAAGAAGAATCATTTTTATTTAGTTAAAATGAAGTTAAAATGAGTTCAAAGCATGCTCGACAAGTTTTGCAGGGCAAAATGGTTATTTTGAGAAAGTTACAAGAATAATTATGACCTATGGATCATAGTCTTTCAAACCTATGTTGATAGACTCAGGGACATGCATGTTATTAACTTATGACTTAATGGCAACTGGGCAATTTTTTTATGCAGAGAGTTATGTGAAAATTTCTTAATTATTAGAGGGTATTTATGGACCTAGATCCTCTAACTAAATTAAAACATAGTGAAACTATACCTCAAACAAAAAGCAACCAAGCTGAAATCTAGTTTGGGCCTGGATTAGATCACCATTTGGATCCAACTCAGACCCAAATTTCAAATAACAAAACATGTATTTCTTTTTCTCCACTTGTAAAGTTATTGTGTTGACATCAACACACCAAGTGTTGAAAGTCTCTCAACATTTGTCACCTTGTTACCTCATTCACCCACCTATAAATATCATTTCTCCTCTCATTCGCTTCTCTCACTCTCTCCACATACGAGTCTCTCTCCCTCTCCACACTGTCACTCTCATTCTCTCTTTCATGGTGGCCACCTCACCACCAGCACGACCCTACCACCATCGTGCCACCCTTGTTGTTTCTCCCCATTTTTTCCAAATAGCACCCCATGCCTCCCAACCGTTGCCGTTCACAGCCACCATCGTGAACACCACCACATTGCTCTCACCTTGCTGCGTACACCCCTACCATTATCATTACCTCCTTTCACCACCACCCGACTCACTCTGCTTCCCATATCGCCACATCTCCCCCCTTCTCTTGCCGTCACTAGTGATTGCAATGCCACCACTAACTGGTAGCCACCATTTTCACTAGATGTTTGGACCAGGCACCACTCCCACCAACCATTCACCATCGTTGGAATATACATGCTTTGGATGTAGGTATTCTTATGCATACTATTTAGGATTACGTGATATATATATATATATATATATATATATATATATATATATATATATATATATATATATATATATATATATATATGTTCCTAATGCATACCTTTATCACATGAAATTACCTCACTATATTCGGTAAGAACTTGCGGTCTTGAAGAAGAAAACCAGGTTGTGATGCATAGAAGTCAACTCCTACAGGCTAGGGTTGACCCCTCCAGTTGCAGGGATGGTGGCTTGAAAAGTGATTTATGAGTGCACACCTCAACAGGTGTATACTAATGTTATCAGTATCGGTGCGTATCGGCCTACACCATATCGGCAGAAAATTAATACACTGCAAGTCTGAATCGACTATTTTTTAATAAATATAAAAAATACAAAAAATAATTTTTGAATATTAATTTAAAATTATTTAAATGGTTTCAACATGTGTCATGTTATGATTGACACATAATAAATTTTTATTGTTTTTGGGCCAATACAGAACGATTAACTTGAGGATCGGTAATGGCTGATACAGCTGAATAGGTGGCCCAACAATTCAGGGCCGATACCCATACTGACAACTACATACCAATCACTCTTTAGATGCAAGCTATGAAGTTGGAAAATCATAGGTGCAAGCTATACTGACTCAATCCGATACCGTTGATGTGCTCAACCTAGTTTTTTTTTTGTTAAAGCCACAACTTGGATTTTGCCCTTTTCAATTGCAAAAATACATTTTTTTATTTTGAAATTTTAGCATATTGTTGCTGTTGGTTTTTAGAGCTCTTGGAAAACCTAAAAAGAGCTCAAAATTTCACAATCTAAAAGCAAGTTTTCCATTGAAAATCACGATTGTAGGCTCAAATAAAAAAACAAAAAAACAAATATAGTGTTCCCAACTAGATAGTGTTGGAATTCGGATCAGTGTATGCACAGTGAGGACGAGGATCAGTTCGATAGAGGAGAAGAGGATTGTAGATTTGATTAATGGCCTACTTCAGGGGGGTTATTTTTTGGTCCATGTCTTCTGTGCACTGGGGCTGAGGAATTATAATCCTCCCCTGAGTAGCTGTTATCCCAACCTTGAATGGGGTTTTTAATCCCATTCATAGAGTTTTAACTCAAATATTATGTGAGTTATTAGCTTACCATCGTGTGGCTCTTCGAATTTTGGATTGAGATCCTATGGTTACATTGGATTCAACATCTTCCACTTGGTTATATGGGGTGAACACTCATATTATATCAAAATCAGTGCATCATGTATCGCATATAGCACTTCATGATAAAACATGCACCAAATAAATTCACACAATTCCTTAGGTTATATCAATGATGTTTTTCTCACATGTCATGGGTTATATTCAATTTCAAGTACGAGGTTTTGATACATGATATGGGTTATTTCCCACATAATCATGTGAATTTCGTTTATCATTATATTCATGTATGAGTTTTTTTACATACGTAATGAGTTATTTTTTAAATAGTCATATGGATATTTTCTTCATTTTCAAGTATGATATTTTTTCACACATGCTATGAGTTATTTTTCACATAGTCATGTGTTTTTGAATCATATGAACCACAATACGTTTTTACATATAGTATAAGTTTAACACTGAAATAATCCTTTTGTATACTTATTTTACATTGTTAAAATTTTCATCATAACCCTTAATGTGCAACAATTTATTTACAGTATTCATCATTCACAATATACTCAACTATGAAGTTCATAGTTTTAGAGCAAAGTAAATACATCATAATGTGGGTCTCACATAGTCATGGGGTATCATATTGCTCTTCCATGACTATATCATAGGACATCATAATATGCTAGTAACCTTACACAAAGTCTACATGCACAATAATAGAATACTATAGATTTTCATTAATTTATGAATCCATGACTAAATACGATTTTTCAAACATAACAAACACTTTCACTTTTTAAACTTTCACCATGTTTCGTACTCTCACTATCTATATGCATCATCATCACATGCAACATGTTTAAATTTTTATCAAGTTAATCACCACTTGATAATTTTAGATCGATATATATTCAGATCCATATCCCATGAGAGTTATTCTATTACCATTTGGATATGTTAAACGTGATAAGTCAATTCCAAGGTTTTAATCAACCCACAAGTTTGTGAACATATAAGTTCAATTTCTTGGTAAACATCCCTGCATTGCATAAACCTTTTCACAAATTTGATCACCCTGTAAAGTCATGAAAGAATAAAACACCAAAGATATAGAGGCTTTCATGAGTGGAGGTACTCTTGATATGATACAATTTTTTTCTCTCTTCTATAAGCAAAACAAGAGACTGCCCATTCCAAAGATCCATCCAAACTTTGGACATTTACCTATCAAACACTTTATATGATGCGAGTTCTCGAATTTTGGTACATCCCCATATAATGCCTTTCTAAAGACTTAAACATTTATAGGTATCACAATCACACCTATAACATTCATATACCAAGTGAACAAACATGTACAAAATGAGTTAACAAACATGTATAAAATGAGTTAACAAACATGTACAAAAGTAATTACCAGTTTTATTGCTTAGGAATGTCTTGCACAATAGTAGTCAATTATTCTACATAAATATTATAACCAATTAATACTGAAAAAAAAATGAACCTGCAACACAACATTAAACCAAATGAGCACTTAAACAAAAGACGCACAATATTGAAAAAATATTATGTAAACTACAATAGATTACTTTGAAAATGCACTAAATACTCACATATTACTTTCTAATTGTACTTCTTCCTCTTGTGGCCAAGCTTGTAACATACATTGCACTTGTATGACACCACCTCCTTGTGTTCCGTCTCTTCACTTTAGGTCTATAAACCCTTCAAAATTTTTACAAGTTTTTTTTTAATAAATAATACTTTTCTTTGAAACATAGCGGAAGACTTTTAAATCATATGAAAAAAATATTTGTAATAAGGTATTTAGGTCCCAAAAACCAATTTAAGCCAATAGAAAAGTTATACACACATACAAAATATCATTTCATTGGTAATTTTTCAAAAGTTCACATGTCGCCACCAAGGCAAATATATACAAAACAAAAAATTTCAAAATAACGACAAAAGTGTCCCAGATCCATTCGTTCAGCCCCCCAAGCCTAGTGTGCCTACCTGTATCTGCCTGCCTAATGCTGGGCACCTGAAAATAATTAAAAGGTTAGGGTGAGACAACAACTGTCTCTGTAGGTCTTTCCATTAAACATGCTCCTGGGGTAGTACAATAGTGTAAGCATAGCAAAACAAAACGTTTCTCAGTAAAAAAAAATTGACTTAAGATTTTTGTAAGTTGGCGTGCAAACATATTAGGTATGGCCAAATATTCGATTTAAGTACGAGATGTTAGGTTCGATTCCGATTTGAGTACGAAATCAAATTGGGCCCTCAATCAACTTTTTGGATGGATCCAAGTTGGATTTTAATTTAAGAATTTTGGAAGTTGGGGTGCAAACAAATTAGGTATGGTCAGATACCCGTGATGCTCGGATGCATAGTTGGCTATATCGACTATCAATTGCTTGTACGCTCGTCAAAGTAAGGTGACACATCCATCCCTCGTAGGCTTGAAGGCTCTTCGCACTGACAATTGGCATTGGCCTACTCTATCGACCCGTTCGACTCTATCACTTTCGATATTTCGCTGTAGTAAGCGTGCATGAGATATTCATGACTCTGATGTCACTTCCGCTAAGCTTACGTTGTTCCTCACCTAAAGCAAGCTACGTGCCGCATAGCCCAAACAACCCGTTAATCTCTCCCTCTATGCGAGTCAGGAAGACGCAGAGAAAAGAAGTCGTGACAACCGCATCTTGTATGAAATTTCACAAACTATACATGGCTTCATATATTAATTCTACCCTTTGGGTCCGACCTGGATTCTAATTGGGCCTTCTTGACTCTATAAGGTTTGGTACGGGCCGGATTCAGGTCAAACCCGACCCATCGACACCCCCTACATATTGGATTTGAATTCGGATTCGGATCTGTCATAATCCGCTTGAATCCGATCCATCTTCACCCTACCTATCTGGAGTCCTGGTTGCCCGGCTCACGATATGCGTCCCACCGTTTATTTCCCGTTAAGCATCGGTTGAAAAAAAAAACAGAGAACAAAATAAATTTAACGCATTTAAATTGCCATATCGATGCCAGGGAGGGACCCATTAGGCGTTATTTTCCCGCAAAATATAAAATCTCCCATTTCCCGCTCCCCTCTCAGAGCCGATCGTCTCCTCCAACGAGAAGCCAAAGGGGGAAACCCTCGTTCCCCGTGGACGCTCATCACACATCTTTGGGTCTTCGTACGGTATGCTCTCCCTCTTCCTCTCCGATTCATCATAAATGCTCGATCTCGACGTCTTTGCTCTCACCGATCCTTAATTCTTCTTTTCTTCTCATTTGAAACGCTTTTTTTTGTCTGCTCTAATTCAGTTGGAGGAGATTCGCCAGAAAAGAGCGACCGATCGGCTCAACTCGTCGAATCAGCCTGGTTCGTATTCCTTTCGTGCGTTTATCGACTTCGAATTTTAGCGTTTTAAGAGAGCAAATAATGTTTCTGTCTGATTATGTATGATCGGCAGCGATAGCGTTCTGGTTTTGATTTTTATTTTATTTTTCAATCATTTTCTTTCGTTTTCGGGGATCGATTTAGGGTCGTATAAATCAGGAAATGGAATTCAAGGAAATTCTTCGTCCAGTGTGAACCAAAATGCGGAGGTACGGTTTTCGGCATGACCTAAGTTGATTCCAATTTTGGCATCTATGAGTACTTAGTGTTTTTCGTTACCAATTCGTTCGCAGTTCTGTTGCTATAATTTTGCATTTAGGTAATGAATTTAACTCGCAATTCATCGTTATCGAAGTAGATCGTGGATTGTCAATACTTATTCTTGCTCGTCACTCAAAATCTATATTTGGTTAGGAGCCCTTTTGTATTTGTTTTCTTATATATTTTCTTCATTAGTTCACAAGGGAATGGATTTCACTCACAATTTAATGTTGTTGATCATACATTCTTCACACATGGTGTTACTTGTTACTCCAATCTATAAGTTGTTTATGAACCCGTCTGTATTCATTTTGGTTATTAGATCATTTATATACAATTGAGTGATCCAAAAATTGGGAGGAATTGGCATGTCGCTGACGAAAACTGGGACAAACACATGTACTGTTATTGCAGGAAAAGAAGATTTGTCTATACTAGTTCCATACGCAGTGAACTGTTTCTCTTTGTTCTCATTTCTCGTTATATCGAGTCTTGAGAAATCATAAATGGAAGCCAGTGCAATAAGCACCCTAATAGTGGTCATCCGGGTAACCAGAGAATAGGTATCAAAATAGTTTATTCCCTCCGTTTGTTTGAACCCCTTGGCAACCAGTCTCGCCTTGTACTTGTCAATGGATCCATCCGGTTTCAACTTCTTCTTAAAGATCCATTTGCACCCGATTGTGGAACTACCACGAGGGAGGTCAACCAGTTCCCAAGTACCATTAGAGACAATGGAGTCCATTTCACTCTTTATGGCGTCTTTCCAATGCATTGCTTCAGGTGAAGCCATTGCATCTCGGAAAGTGGGAGGATCATCCTCAATAAGGTAAGTGATAAAATCACTTCCCAAATCCTTGGTAATCCGTGGTCTCTTGCTCCTTCTAGGTTCAATTACTTCCTCAGACTCAATGGGTTTAGGATGTGAACAAGATGGTTCTACCCCCACATTTGTCATCATTTCCAGATGTTCGGGAATGGAACCAGAAGTTGAAGGTATATCTAAAGAAGAAAGATTCTGAGGTACACCAACTTTCATGAAAAATACACCCTCAAAGAATGTAGCTTCTCAAAGCTCAACAATAGAGTTAACATCTATGCTATATATCTCAGACTTAATTACTAAGAACTTGTAAGCATAGTTGTTCTCTACATAACCCAAAAAGACATCATCTACTATTTTAGGACTCAGCTTCTTCCTATTGTGCTCTGGGACAATTACCTTAGCAAGGCACCCCCACACTTTAAGGTATTTCAAGCTAGCTTTCCTATTTCTCTAGAGTTCAAAAGGGCTACTATATTTATGCTTCTGAGGTACTCTATTTAGAATATGGCAAGCCGTATTCAGATCATCCCCCCACATATAGGTAGGTAATCCAGAACTCCCAAGTAGAGTATTTCTCATAACCCTTATCCACAGAAACTTTGGGTAAAAAGGTACTTTGGTCTTGATTGGATATGGCCCTAAAGGGCCAATTACCCGAACCCGGCTCGGCACGACACGGCAGGCGCGCGCGCACGCGTGTGTGTGGTGTACATCCCACCCTCTTGTTCTCAGGAACAAATGTATGAGTTTACATGTGGCTTATAAAGCCCACAACAAACTCATGCATAATCAATATGGGACTATTCAAAACCAAAGCTTTTTCCAAAAAATAGAGACAACCCACGTTTCTTCTTGGAATTCTCTCTCCCTCCCTTCTTACACCTAACAAAACTTTGTTTTTTATCCTTCCAAACGAGAGACCTTTTCTCTTAGAGAGTTTTTAAAAACGATATATTTTTTTATAAGAAACATTCCTCAAGGAAAAGGTGGAGGAATGATTCCTACCAAGAGAAAATAGTAAATTACATTTCCCACCCCTCATCTCACCACCACCACCATCACTACTACTACTACCACCACCACCACCCACCTCCCAAAAAACCTTCCTCCCCACAATGATTTTTCACCATCCATCACCACCACCACTACTACCCACCATCACTAACCTCGGAAAAATGGCATCCAAGAAGCTTCACCACCACCGCCATCACCCACCTTCTGAAAAACAATGCAAGAGAAGCTTCACGACCACCACCACCCTCTTCTCTCTATCATTTTTTTAAGATTTTTCATTTTATTTTTCTTATGCCATCCAAACAAGTAAATTTTTTTCATTTTAGAAAAAAATATCATATCAAAACTTCTCATAAGCAATTTTCTTTTCCTATAAGTGTATTTCTTGCTTTCAAACGTGCCCTAAGAAATTCTAGATAGGAATTGGCATCAGATCTCTGGATGTTACCCAAAACCAGAGTTTGGATAATTTTATGCTTGAAAGATGAAAGAGGAAAGCCTCAGGTGACGTTATGGACACACAAGCCCCTAGGAAACCCACTAATAAAAGGCACTCGTGCACTTGTGGGAGTCGAACATGAGACGAAAGGAGTCAGCACCTTCTCTCCAAGCCTGATGATGAGATTTTCACATCAGAAATCTTAAAAATTTGAGTATGTATATTTGGGTTCATTTTCGTGTTTATTTAAATTTACCAGCACCTTAAAGCCACATCCAAGTTTAGACCCATTTAGATCCAATCAAGATCCAACCTGTTGACACCCTTAAGCATAAACACTAAAAAGAAAAATATAGCTACTAATAAATTATACTAATAATATGATTAAATAAAAAGTCCAACAAAACCCTTAACATTTTAACTAAAATCAACCACTTATCATTCATGGAGTCATGCATAATGCTAATTTGAAAAAAAACACATAAAAGCCCTAAAATCCTTATTAAATACATTCATGCTATTAATATATATATATATATATATATATATAATAGATTTAAACCACAAAAAAACTGACTTGATAATTATTGAGTCGAGTTCAACCAAATTGTCAGTCGGGAAAGCAGGAGCGAGAAGCGATTCAAAAAGTAAAAGCGGGAAGTGAGGCACTTTTAAAATTTTAGGAAGCGAGAAGTGCAAAACGACATAGAAACGAACCAGAAATTGTCTTGAAAGTGACCTAGAAAGCGGACCGGAAGCAACCTAGAAAGTGAGGGAAAAACAAAATAATAAAATAATAAAAATAAAAACACAAAAAAAAAGAAAAGCGAGAGGGAAGCGAGCTTTCCCTAAATTGAGAAGCGTGTTTCCCCTAAACGGGAAGCACACTTCTCAGTTTTTTTGGTGCTTCTTAGCACGTTTCGCGCTTTGAGAAAGTGCACTTTCCCATGCCCTATGGCATTTCTGGTAACCCTAAGCTCAACTCAAACACATGAACACCTAAATTACTCAAATTACTGCCCTTACAAGCCAAACCGAGCTTAACACTTATTGTTCATATTTGGCTTGTCAAGCCTATTTATGACTTTGAATGAGCTCTTTACAAACTAAAACACGAGCAGCTCTGTTAAATGAGCCAAACTAAGGGAGTAGAGGGTGTTCAAGTTTGGCTCGTTTGAGCTCATGAATAGTCTGAGCTAAAGGAGACCTACATGAGCAAGCTCATTTTCAAAAATTCTATTTTTAAAAGTTAAAAATAATAAAATTTAGACTCTAAACCTACTAAGCCAATTTCAAGCTAGCTGATTTACAAAATAAAACTTATAAGCAATAGGATTGAAAGTCTAAACTTATTGCTTGCTTGCCAAATACTTCAACCATATTCATTCAATAATATAAAATATATTTATTATTAATAAACAAGTTTATATGAGCTGAGATATGAACATTGGTTTATTGTCGAGCTCATCGAGCCTATTTCACGGGTTCAAACGAGCACTTTATGAGCAAAACATGAGCCCAGCAACGAGCAACTCATCTCGTTACCCAGCTCTACTTCTCAGTTTCCCAATCCTACCTGTTTCTTGCTTATGTGATTTAGCCTCTATATTTTACCTAATTTGGCCTTGATGTTATGTTCTCATATGCTTCCCACAAGGTAGTGAGCAAATACAAGAGGTGCAGGAGGTAGTTATTTTAACGATAATTTAAAGATTTTTGTTAGCAAAATCTTTTCACTTTCTTAAATAAAAAAATAAAGTAAATGAAAACAATATTTCTTGAAAAACAATCTTTATAAAAAATAAGTGATAATATCTCAAAGTTAAATATTTAATTAATCTATTGTGAGATTTTTCTTTCAGCATTAATAGACCTCCAAAAAACATTTACATGAACAATAATATGATATTTGAAGTGGTGATGCTTTTTTTTTTTTTAACTTATGGTTTTTGCTGGTTTTTATCATTTTAAACTTTTAGTCACGGTTTTTTCTACTTTTCTCTAAATTGTGATTCTAAGATATTCTAAAGGGAACTATTTTTTTTTTTTTTTTACAGTCAGCCGTTCTGGCTTGGACACTTATTGCTGCTGAACCCAGCAAAAGGAGTTGGGCAATCTTTTACCATTCCCTCTTCATTGAAAAATATTGTGAGAAAATATTTGGTTTGCTTTTTCCTAATAGGTGCCACTTTGTTGTAAAGATGAGGAAACAAACGATCAGTTGTTTTTGGTTCGGAATAAATTTTTTATCTCAATCCTTAAAAAGAAAAACACTTGTTTTTCAAGTGTCGCTCTCTAAGGCAACAATTTGGGCACTTTTGGCATGGGGAGGTGGGCACACTTTTGGGCCAGGGTGGGCACCATGCCCACCCTAGCCCCAACTTCTGCCCCTGATTTTGGGTATGGATCTTAAAATAAACCAAATCAGAATTATATGGTCAGGCTATTTTCTTATTGAAACCAAGGTTGGCAGGAAGGGAAATGAAAATGGAAATGGAAATGGAAATGGGAGACGTGTTTGAAAAGAGAAACACAAAACAAGATTTTTTAGGTTCATGTGAAACGAGAAACACACACACACACACACACACACATATATATATATATATATATAGGAATGAAAACCTACCCAGTAAAAAACATGCCAAACCTACCCACCACACGTTTTATTGGATTTTTGGTGTTTTTTTCAAAATTCTGAAGATACAGATTTGATTTACATGTCTGTTTTTATAGGAATCAGTCCTTGGAGAATTTGATTCTTATGCATGGATAGGTTTTTATAAGTTTCAAAAATCAACAGCCTACAATTCCTATAAATTTTTGAAGCTTCAAATACCATTCATGTGTCTATTTCTAGTAAATCAATCATGCTGAACACACTTGTACCATAAACATTTTGTAAAAAATACTAAAAAATATTTATTGGGTAGGTTTTCATTTTCCATATATATATATAAGGGAATACCTGCCAACCTTGCCAATGCACCAGTGCCGTCCATCGCGAATGATGGACGGTGCTAAAACATCAGGTGGACGCATCATGCTCACAGACGGGATTTAGCGGCCGTTGCGATGGCCGCTAAAAAACGTTCAATGGGAAAAAATTAATGCATGATGAACGTCGCACAGGAGTTGGCTGGCGTTGGCACGTAGTAACCTGCATTAGACATCTTTCTCATTCCACTATAATATGCTGAGCACAATGAGTTTTTCCCGTCACTAGAATCAAGTTCGTCTTTGTTTGGTTGAGAGGACGGATCTAACCCACTCGGAATGACACGGATATGAATAGCTACTGGGCATCACTAAAATGATTTTGTGTGAGTCCTCTTTGGTCTTTTTCTCTTTGAAAATTTTGTTTGTTTTCATAAGAAGTTTCTGATTCTTAGGTCTTTAGTGGCTGTTTTAATTTTGGATTTATAACCCAAAAAAAACCGCACTCGGTACGAAGATCTAATTGCGCTGGCTTAGCCTACCAAATCTATAGTCATCGTGTCAGCAGCATAAAACTCTAAGGCTAGGACCCCTTCTTCCGGGTACTATGCTATGCATTGGCTTGCGCAAATGGGTGATGCCCATGAGAATCGAACCTTGACTGATCGCTTAGAAGCCAAAGCCCCCACCAACCCCTTGGGGCTTTAGCGGCTGCCTAGAATGGTGCTTAATGGATCTATTTTTTAAAAATTTATTGGTGGTTCATTGATGATGAGATCATGAGAGGCTTGAATAGAAGGTTACAAGCTTCTCTCTTGCTTTGGTGCAAAGCACCATGCCCACTTTTAGATAAAGATTTATCTTTCAAAACTAAATTTCCCTAGAACTCTTTAAAATTTTAATATCTCATAATCTCTAGCCTATAAACCTTACAATATATTTTATTAACTATTATCATTTATCTTCTCTCTTGATGCAACCAAACGTTTCTAGTATCATAGAAGTAAGAGTTCGTTTTAGAAAAACTTAACTAAAAAATGAGTAAACAAATTTTTAATGACATTGCTAAAACACATGGCTAGCATGTCAATCTAAAAAAGCTCATAAAGCATCTAATTTTTGGCGCCTACTTTACTCTATACAGGACACGATAGGATAGGATAGAATAGAATGTGACAAAAATATCTATTGTTCTACTTCTATATATCTACGCAGTCTCAAAAATTTTTCTCAAGAAGCAAGATGTTGCCGAGGAAAAAACAACACTTTTTTTTAAAACCTGCTCTTGTATCGGTAGGAGAGCGAGACCGAGCAGGTATTTAGCGAGTCGGCTCGAGCCTAGTAAAAGAGCAGCTTGTGGCTCGGCTCTCTGAGCCGACGTTACAAGCTTGGAAAGAGCGTTGAACGAGCCGAGTCCTAAACTGCTCGTCTCATTTTCCCAGGCTCAGATCGCACTCTTTGCCCAAACTAAAATCCGTTTCACCCGATTCCTTCTTCCCAGTCGTCGGACCTTCATAGATAGGGATGGCAGTGGACTGGGAAAAAGCAAGGCCCCGCCCCGTTTTGGAACGGGGATGAAGGGTATGAAACGGGGATGGAGGCGGGGACAAAGGTTAAAATTCATCTCCGTTCGGGGATGGACTTACACTTTTCCCGTTCCCACCACGATCCCCGCCTAGCCCCGCCCCATCCCCAGTCCTTCTAAAGGATGGCAATAGACTAAGGGGAAACGGGCCCCACCCCGCCCCATCTCGGTTTGAACCGGGGATGAAGGCGGGGCTGGAGGTTAAAATTCATCCCCGTGCGGGGACGGAGGTTCTAATCTTGAGACCGGGCGGGGTTGGAGACCCTGTCCCCCGCCCCGCCCCGGTCCATTGCTATCCCTATTCATAGAAAAGCATCATGCGTCCCCCGGCGAACCCGGTAGCCCTGCCGGCCTTCTCCGCCACTTCACCCCACCGGATTCCCCCAAAATCCACCATCTTAGGGTTTAAGAATGACGAACCATCCCCTCTTCCTGCTGCTCCTCTCGCTCTGCGTTCTCCCTCTCTCTGAATCCCATAACTGGTCTTCCCTCTCTTCCCCCTACCTCTCCGGAAAGACGTTCCATCCCGACTACCGGCAGATGCTCCGGAACCTTAGAATCTTCATCTACGGACCCAAAGAAGAAGACGCATCGAGAGGTTCATCATCGACCGTCGATTCGCTCTTCCGCAGAACCCTAACCGCTAGTGGCTTCGTCACGCGGGACCCCGAGGAAGCTCACCTCTTCTTCATCCCTTTCCCTCCCTCCCTGGACCCCTCCGTCGATCGGAAGGCGACGTCGAGGTACGTCAGGAATCTGCGGACGGAGTTCCCGTTCTGGAACCGGACCCTCGGAGCCGATCACTTCTTCGTCTCTTGCGACGGGATCGGCGTCGACTCCGACCGGAATCTCGTCGAGTTGAAGAAGAATTCCGTCCAGATCGCGTGTTTTCCGGTGAAGAACCCGCCGGAAAACCGCTTCATCCCACACAAGGACGTGACCCTCCCTCCTCTGGTCGAAGGCCTCCCGGACGTGGAGATCGACGGCGCGACGGAGAAGATCCTGGCGTACCACGCTAGATCGACGGACGACAGCGACCCTGAGATCGCGGCGTTCGTGAAGGAGTTGCAGGCGCACCGGGGTTTCGTGGTGGAATCCCGGCCGTCGGATCCGGGTGCATACGCACGTAAGCTGTCGTCCAGCAGGTTCTGCCTCTTCTTCCACGAATCTGTCGAGCGAGATCTGGCCATCGGATCGGCCATGAGGTACGGGTGCGTACCCGTGGTGATTTCCAACCGTCCGATCCTGGATCTTCCTTTCGCGGATGTTTTGAGGTGGCGGGACGTAGCGCTGGCCGTAGCGATGGACGGTGGGGCGGACGGGTTGAAGCGTGCGATGGACGGCACATGCGCGAAGAGGTACGACGCCATGAGGGATCTAGGGCGGCGAGCCAGCGTCCATCTGCGGTGGAACTCAGCTCCTCAGCCGTACGATGCGTTCCACACGGTGATGTACCAACTGTGGCTCAGACGCCACACCATCAGATACGCACGGAGACAATACAGCTAGACCTTATTCTTAAGCCGAATCGGATCGGATCGGGACATCTGACAGGAGGCTCAGTTTCATAAGCGTTGTAATATCACAGTGCTCTGTAATAAGTTTAACTTTTTTGTGTTTCATGTTTTACGTTTTTTTAAAGACAATTTCCTAAGCCAAGTCGTCGTCGTCGTCATCATCATCGTCAGCAAGCCTTATCCCAATTAAATGGGGTCAGCAATGAAAAACTGAGTATTTCGGGAAATTGCTGTCACATCTCCACTAAACAATTAACATTGAGATGGGATCAGGTCAGTCTGGATGATCTTGATCTCAAGATGAGCGGCATCCAAAACCTGTACGAATGAGATGCCCATCAAAGTCTCTTAGATGGATCCCACAATTTTTTTTACGATGTCTTTCGTGTTTAGAATAGACAGAACGGTTTAAAATGAACTGCTCACAATGAGCTTAGTCACTGCCTGGGTGCTGTTCTTTAGTCACTGCTAGAGGGTAGGGATGGCAGTGGACCGGGGGAAAGCGAGGCCCCACCCCGCCTCGCCCTGTTTGGACCAGGGATGAAGGGTATGAAACGGGGATGGAGGTGGGGACGAAGATTAAAATCCATCCCCGTTCGGGGATGGAGGTGGGGATGGACTTACACTTTTTTCGTCCCCGCCACGATCCCCGTCTAGCCCCGCCCCATCCCCAGTCCTTCTCAAGGATGGCAATAGACTACGGGGAAACGGGCTCCACCTCGCCTCATCACCGGGGATGGAGGACATGAAACGGGGATGAAGGCGGGGGTGGAGGTTAAAATCCATCCCCGTGCGGGGATGGAGGTTCTAATCTTGAGACCGGGCGGGGGTGGAGACCCTGTCCCCCGCCCCGCCCCGGTCCATTGCCATCCCTACTAGAGGGGCAGTTAAGGTTCAATTTTTATGGGTGTCACCCCTGTGCACGAGCCAATGCGTAGCACAGGCCCGGGGAGGAGGGGGTCCTAGCCTCGGAGTTTTACGCTGCTGGAACGATGACAGTATGTATGGCAGGCTGAGCCAAATCGAACAGGTCTGCATACCAGGAGTGGTTTTTTGGGGTTATAAATAAAAAAATAAGTGAGGTAACAAGTTATTCTTGGGACTGGTGAAGGGTGGAGGAGCGAGCAACACGAGATTGAAAGTTTGAGTTGTTCTATGATAGCCATTCTAAATCGTTGAAGGGCTTTTGATACTTCATCGGTGTACAAGTATGCTCACCACCAACCATCAAAGTAACTGGAGAAGCTGTTGATGTTCATTTTGAAGGGTGTCTAGCTTCTTCATAATCTCCACTTGATTTTCGATAAGAGAGTTTATCAGGCTCGTTGTTTTTGTCTGCGCAAAAGTGCAAGTTTCTGAGCTTAGAAGCTTTTCCATTTAAAAAAAATGCTAATGATCAATGTTTAAATCAGGCTTCATGGATGCTAATGATCAGTACATAAAATGCTAATGATCAGTGTTTGAAAGCTCTCAGTGACTCGGTTGGGTCAACTCTCTCTCAGCATTTGTTACCCTCATGATAAGGTGTTATGATGGATTTAGCCTTTTGTATATATATATATATATATATATATTATATATATATCTTAGTCAAACTAGGTTGACTATTTCTAACCATTGGAGGCCAGTCCAACAGTTAGAATTCTAGCCATTGGATTAGCTCCTAGGGCTATATGTGGTCCCTCATTTCTTTTATTTCTCCTTCTTTTTCCCTATAAATAGGGATGGGTGTGTGCCTTGTATGGTTAGAGAGTGATGGGTAGTTTTTATGCTTTTGAGTGTTTGCAGATTGTTTATAATTTTGCATTTTTGTATTATTTAAATTCCATTTTTAATAAAATTATTTATTTTATAATTTTTATGTTTCATTGTTACTTTTATGGTGAGTATGTATTCAGATATATTATATTTTTTGTTCTTGGTATCAATTTTAGAGTGCATCAAGATTCGTTTCATTTTCATGTCGTGGTATCAAAACAAGGCATCATGGTCTTGAAAAATATTTGTATGGTATAAAATTAA
This sequence comes from Nuphar pumila, assembly GCF_984573655.1. Classification (NCBI taxonomy): domain Eukaryota; kingdom Viridiplantae; phylum Streptophyta; class Magnoliopsida; order Nymphaeales; family Nymphaeaceae; genus Nuphar; species Nuphar pumila. The sequence continues at coordinate 2,985,798 of NC_143257.1, read as the reverse complement.
GTTCTTTGCATTCCAGTATGTACCTTTGGACCCTTTTGGTTTCATATATGTGTTAGGTATTTTTAAATGATTATATTAAAATGTCTTTTTTGAAATTAGAAATTATTGTCCAGTATATGTTTTAGATTATAGATATTTATGTTGAAAAATTATATTTTACAAGAATGTGTGGTTTCATAAAATCTTATATGTGTTTCATGTTTTACAAAACATAAATTTTATGTTGTATTTCTCTTTTGAATGTCTCTTAACATATGTGTATACATGTGTATGCTTGTTCTTATATCCATATGTGTACTCATGGTTTACCTTTGAGATCTTTTAATGTATCATGATGTTTCCTAAATAATTTTTAACTGTAACCAAAGCATTAATTTTGTATGAACTCTTTGATTAAGATTATAAATCTTAGAGATTTTTCGCATAAGTATTGTCATTAGTGATAATATAGATATTTTCTATGCTCTTATAAGATCTGTCTATCATCATATGAATGTATTATTCCATGTATAAGTGATATTGCCTCCTTTTGAAATGCCTTATTAATTAAAATTTATTTTAAAAAGTTAATACCTTGTGTATTAAGGAATTCTTACATTATATTCCTATGTATATGCCACAAGTAGTCTATATGATTACGCTTGATGGGATAATTATGGTTTGTCATAAAAAATGCATGTTTTAATAATTTTGAAAACTCCTAAGTAGCTATTGTGCTTATGTTTCTTTCTTTGTGAGTTCGTGTTTGCCTCTTGTTTGAGGTGTGAGAGTGAGAATCTCTATATGTTTGTCTTCAATTGTCTCATTTGAGACTTATGGCTTAGATCTAACTTCTTAAAAGCTTCTTTTTAATAAGATCATATATATTGTTTTTGTCTCTTTATTGAGAGTTATTGGATCTTTTGTATATGATGTGCCTTGCTACACTTGTTCCTTGGTTGGTGAATTTATGATTTCATTTTAAAAAAAAATTAAAACTTCATCTCATCTATGTAGATTGCTCATATTGAGCATAATTCTTATTTGCCTATTCAAAGTTGTAAAAATTATCATGTAACATATTGTTGTGTATATGATTGCACTATATTCATTCTAAGATTTCATTTCCTTTATTGGATTTAATTTGAAACTTTGTCTTTTAAAATTGGTTCCTATATATGAACTCACTTATTTAAAAAATAATTTTTGTGAGTATATATTGCCTTTTTTATGGCATTTGATTTGTCTATCACAAATTTTTTACATGCATCATTTGTTTTTAGTCTTGTTGTTATTAGGTTAGGATTAACCATTAAGGTAAGCTATGTGTGCACATGATGTCATCTTATTAATCTAGATTCCCAAGTTTATGAGTGATGTATTATCATTTGCCTTGCGTCTGATTGATAGTTGATTAGCCTCTGAACTCATTGTTGTTGAAAATCAAAATTGGTCATTTGGGTGAGTTGTGCACCTCATGTCATCTTGTTAGTATAGGTATGTATCTAACTGGTAGGCGATTGACCTCGATCTCTATGAGTGTTTTACCATTCATTTGTTTGTATGCCCATTGTTACAGTATTTGATGCTTGAAATCTTATTTTTTTTTGTGATGGTAGTTATGTTTTTAAAACCATGGTGTTTTGAAAAATTGATATTCTTCTTGATGGCATTAGTTTCTTTTTCATTACAAGCTCTCTTACCTCTTCTGTTCTCTTATGTTATGCCTCGTATCTAAATGAATGTAAATAAAAAATGTTTGTTCACACTTTTGTATGTTTGTTTAGTCTATAAGTGACATTGATATTATACTCTTGTTCTAGTAGCTGATACATTTGTTTTGAGTGCCATCATATGTAGACAAGAGATGTTTATTCACACTTTTGTGTATTTTTTTAGCCCATAAGCAGCATTGATATTATACTCTTGTTCTAATAACTGATACACTTGTTTTGAGTGTCATTATATGTAGACAATAGATGTTTATTCACACTTTTGTGTGTTTATTTTGCCCATAAATGACATTGAGATTATACTTTTGTTCTACTCGTTGATACACTTGTTTTAAGTGTTATTTTATATAGACAAGATATATTATTCTTCAATGTGGTGAGTTATGTTCACCTACTATACTCTTGATCTAGTCGTTGATATGTTTGTTTTAAGTGTCATTATATGTAAACAAGCGATATTGGTTATTCAAATTGTTTTGTGTGTTTTAGCTCTTTAATGTCATTATGATTATGATCTTGTTCTAGTCGCTGATACACTTGATTTTTGAGGAATGAAGGTCTAATGAGGTGATTGCTTGTGATGGTCAAACTAGTGTTAAGATTTGCAAATATCATTCATTGTGTTATATAGGATTTTTAAATCTTTTCGTAATTTTTTTAAACTCATTTGCTCTTGTATGAGAAATGGTTATTGAAATATTTTTATGCATTTTTCATTGAATATGCTTTAGTTGCATGATCAAGAATTTTTTAGATAAGTTCCATGATTGATTGTCTTGTGTGTTTTGCATAAGTTTAATTAATGTTTTCTAAGCATTTATTAATGAAGAATATATTATTTTTACCTTGTGAGTTGATGTGGATTTTCTTTGTATTTTTCCTAAGTGACCACTTTGGGATTGATATCTCATTGTAGCCTTTGTGGCATTTCGTTGAGATATTGTTTGTTTCATTAGTTTGTTTTTTAAGCATGTGTTCTTGAAAGTTTTTCATTGTTATCTCTTCAAAAGATTTCTTAAAATTAGTTCATAAGTAATTTTTTCGTTGATTCTAAACTATTGCAAGATTCATTTATATATGCATTAGTTGTGTAGTTAATATTGCTTCTAGAATATAATAATTAATTGATTTATGAGTATTTGTCTTTTCTTAAAACTCTATTGAATGATTGAAATCATTTTTTTATCTTACATTGCATAAAAATGTCTTCATAATTTATACTCCTTTATGAGTTATTTCTAGATGGTATTTGATGATGTTAAAAATCCATGCATGTTATGCATTAATGTGCCTTTTATAATAGATATATGTGTACATGTTTTTTATGAAATATTAAAGTGATTAATGACTATCATGTTTGAAATTAATGATTTTTCAAAAATTAATTCTTACTTTAAATGATTTTGAAAAATATTAATTTGACTTATTAAATATTTTCTATATATTATATGTTTGTATGCTTGGCCATCATCTCTCCATAATATATAACTAATGTAGTTATTCTTTGAAATCTTCTTATAATATATATGTGTATAATTGGAATGTTTTGTTAGCACTATTTACAGGTTTTTAAAAAATTGATGATATTGAAGATCTTCTATGTAATTGAGCATATGACTGAACACCCCCTTAAAGAAGCACCAAAAGAAAGAACTTGATGAAGTCTATCAAGACATTTTATGTAATGGGTTTCTTTTGTAATTTCAAATTTACAGAAGTTTGAAGTAGTGTTAAAATGGATGTATTCTTTTTGTGGATATATATATATATATCTTAGTCAACCTAGGTTGACTATTTATATGGCTAGAAGTGGTCCCCTCTTTCCTTTATTTCTCCTCTTTTGTGTGCCTTGTATGGTTAGAGAGTGATGGGTAGTTTTTAAGCCTTTGAGTGTTTGTAGTGAGGTTGTTCATAATTTTACATTTCTTTTTGTATTATTTGAATTTCATTCTTAATGAACTTATTTATTTTATCATTTTTGTGCTCTATTATTACTTCTATGGTGAGTGTGTATTCAAATACACTATATTTTTTGTTCTTGTAATCCATTCCTTAGTGCATCGAGATTCTTGTCATTTTCATGACATAAGGAACCTCTAGTTAGAACTCATAGGAGGAGGTTGTTTTGACCAAATCAAACTTCATGGATGTGATAAGCATGCTCACAATAGTAGGAATCGACCCTCGGATCATACTAGATAATTGAGGTTTGAAAATTTGGTACATTATAGGTTGTTGACTTTTTAACCCTTATAAAATCTGACATATACGTTAGAAATGTTAAAATGTATCTCCAAAACCATGTTGTAAGTATAAATATATATACTTATATACTTAGAGATACATATACATATAATATATTATATGTATATGTATCTCTACATATATAAATATATATATATATATATACATATTTTATTTTCCTACCCGAAAAGGGTATTCTTGTAATCTTGCGCATATTCCATTTTGGAATATGTTGTAATTTATTTTTGTATTTTGCATTTCTTTATTTTTTATTTTTTATTTTTAATATTTTTCATAAAGGTGCATTGGGGGTCCCCCAATAGAGTCGTTGGGGCCCCCCAACGGTCACACCCAACAGTCACAAATGTGACCGTTGGGGGCCCCCAACGACTCCTTTGGGAGCCCCCCTTTGCACTCCTTTCACTTTGTATAAATAGGGGTGTTCCCCCTTGTAATTCTCCAAGCTTGAGAGTCTCAAGCATTTGCTCCTTTTATGAAATACATGCATTGTTGCATATTTATTATTTTTACGCTTTTTGCGTATTTTGTTCAAGTGTTGTGAGAGTGCTTTCGTGCACTTCTTTTATAAAGTATTTATGCTTGTATGCGTATTGTCTCTTCATAGACAATTTCACATGATATCAGAGCTTGGTTGGTGATAGAGGATTGTGGGATTCTCTTCCTTTCAAGTACCTTGAAAAGCGTGCCTTCGGATCTTTGGAGGTTGGAGTGGTGGATCTTGCTTCTCAAATATTTTAGAAGAATCTTGTGCAAGCTAGCATTTGATAAATTGTGTTGGTACGCCATTTCTCCCTTTCTCTTTAATTCATAATGGGCGAAAAAGAGTCTCATTTCACTCTTGGCTTCAAATTAAATTGGTCCAATTATCATATTTGGGCCGGAAACATGGAGGCTCACATAAAAGGAAAGGGGCTATGGGGTTATGTGCAAGGCACAATTCCGGAACCGGAACCCAAAATAACTGTGGTTAACGGAAGTGAAATCAAGATTCTTGAAGGAGAAGAAAGGGTTAAAGCTCTAGAAGAATATTCTAAGAAGCACGATGAATGAGAAATGAAGAATTTTAAAATTCTTTCTTGGTTCTTTTCATCCGTTGAAACTAAGATAAATGCCAACATTATTAAATTCAAAAAGGCATCAGAAGCTTAACATTATCTTGAAAAAGTGTATACATCGAGGGATCTATCTCATAAGTACTATCTTCAAAAGAAGGCCCTCTTTCTTACTCAAAGTGAAATGACTATTAGGGAATATTTTGCCGATCTTTCCTCCATTTGGGATGAGCTTGCCATGCTTGAACCAAAATGGAGTGGAGAGGCAATTGAACTCCGTCACAAGCAACTTGAAGAAGATCGATTCTTCAATTTTTTGAATGGGCTAAGGCCCGAATTTGAACAAATAAGGTCTTCTCTTTTATCCTCATTTATTCCTCCCTCTCTTGAAGATGTACTCACCAAATTGAGTGGTGAGAAACTCGTATGAGTTTATGTAAGCAAGGATCAAGTGTTTTTGTGGTTCCTTGTAATAATGAAGAAAGCAATGAGGTCAATGCCGTATCAAGACCCGAGAACAATGTTAGAACCTATCGTCCCCCTCATTTTAAACCACAAAATCAAGGTGAAAATGGTGGACAAAGAGGAAAAAGGGACTATAGCAAAATTATTTTTCATTTTTGTAAAGAACCTAGACATATCAAACCCATATGTCCCAAATAGAAAAAGCTTCTTGCAATGGCTACCACCGGTGTACCACAAAAGGAGGAGGTATCATCAAGTGGGTCACTCTCTTTAAATCAAATAGTGGAAGCCCTTCAACCTCTTCTCAAGGGAGCTACCTCCGGTGCCGCCGTGTCTACTTCATCTTTTCCAGGTAAAGTCTCTTGGCTTTTGGACTCCGGTGCATCTTTTCATATGTCCCCAAACATGTTTTCACTTTCCGATTACTCAAAAAATGTTTCTCCTTCTTTTGTTTTCACTGCGGATGGAACCTCTCTTGAAATTAAATGAATAGGTAATTTTGAAACTCAAGATTTTTTTATTCCAAAAATTAGATTTATACCTAAACTAAACTTAAACCTTCTCTCTGTTTCTCAACTCTCGAATTATGGTTGCGATATTAAATTCTCTTATGATAAATGTTTAATACAGGATCGTCGGTCCGGGAAATTAATTGGGGAAGGCTTTAGAAAAGGAGACTTATACTATATGGAATTTCTTCAAGTTCCAAAATCTTTTTGTAATGTGGCCCATAACAAAGATATAAATGTATGGCACAAGAGACTTTGTCATCCTAATATCACCAAGCTGTCGTATTTACATTTTGCAAAAGACCTATGTAAAAGTTATTTTTCTTGTAATGACTGTATTCTCGAAAAAATGCAAAGTTTGCCTTTTGAGCAAAGAACTATGTTCTCTTCTAAAACTTTCGAAATTGTTCATTCGGATGTTTGGGGACCCGCACCTGTTGCTTCAAAAGAAATTTTTTCTTATTATGTCATTTTTGTGGATGATTTTTCCAGATATTCATGGATTTATTTTCTCAAGTTCAAACATGAAGTTTTTTCGTGTTTTAAAACCTTCTATTGTATGATAAAAAATCAATTCAACAGTAATATAACGATATTTAGAAGTGATTCTGGAGGGGAATATCTCTCCAATCAATTTAAAGTATATCTTGAGGATCATGGAATTGTCCACCAAAGCTCTTGTCCTAAAACTCCTCAACAGAATGGGTTGGCCGAAAGAAAACATAGGCACATCATTGAGACTACTAGGACCCTTCTTATTTCCCAAAACATTCCTAAAAACTTTTGGGCAGAAGCAGCTCTTGCTTCTGTTTATCTGATAAATCGCTTACCATCTAGAATATTAGGAAAAATATCCCCTTTTGAGATTTTGTATAAGCTTGAACCTGATTATAATAGATTACGAGTTTTTGGGTGTAAGTGTTTTATACTTACGGATAAGAATGACAAACTCTCTCCCAAGGCTATCCCTTGGGCCTTTCTTGGATATTCCTAAACTCAAAAAGAGTTTCGTTGTTATGACCTTCGAGATGATAAGTTATATGTTTCTAGAAATGTAACCTTTTTAGAAAATGAAAGTGGCTTTGAAAAAAATGTTTCTCAACAAGAAAATTTTGATTACTCCTTCCTTTTTGACTTATTGTCTAACAATGATGATATATCTAGTGATGATGATGTATCATCAAATCATGAGGAGGAAAATGATGGTGATGTTGGTGAACATAACTCATTCAATGAACAAGAAAGTAGAATTTCAAGTGATCCAATAACCTACTCTCGTAGAAATCAAGACACCTTTAGTAGTGTTATGGACCAATATAGTGAGCTTGTTCCTACCCCCGATCACCGAAGATCTGAGAGGAATAGGAGACCTCCAACTCGCTTTGTTTCTTTTGATTCTTTCTCACCCCGATAAAGGGCTTGTCTTAGTGCCATTCACTCCTATTTTGAGCCAAGGAATTTTGAAGAAGCTAAAAATTGTTTAGAATGGCAAGAAGCTATGCAAAATGAGCTTAATGCTCTTAAAAAGGCTGAAACTTGGGATTTCCAAACTCTACCCATATGAAAGAAAACTATAGGTTGTCGATGGGTTTTTAAGGTTAAAACTAAGAGCGACGAATCTCTGGAAATATATAAAGCTCGCTTAGTTGCTAAAGGGTATGGGCAAGAGTATGAAATTGATTATGAAAAAACTTTTGCTCTTGTAGCCCGAATGATTACAATTAGATGTCTTATTACTATTGCATCTATTAAAAATTGGAACATTTTTCAAATGGATGTGAAAAATGCTTTTGTAAATGGTGATCTTAATGAAAAAGTTTATATGGATGCTCTACCAGGCATGAAGATTCCTAAAGATAAAGTTCTTCATCTTCGAAAGGCTCTCTATGGTTTGAAATAGGCCCCCAAAGCCTGGTATGACATATTTACCAATGTAATGCTGGAAAATGGTTTCTCCTCATGTTATACTGACACTGCCCTATTTACTAGAAAATCTAATGCAGTGATTGTGATATTATTACTTTATGTTGATGATATGTTAATTACAGGTGACAATATTCAATGAGTCAAGGGTATTAAGTCCATCTTGACTTCAAAATTTGAGATGTCAGACTTGGGTTTTCTGACATATTTTCTTGGAATTGAGGTTGCCTATTCGCAACGTGGTTATTTTCTATCTCAGTCTAAACTTGCTTGTGAGATTATTGACAGATCAGGAATTTCTGATGACAAAGTATGTGAAACTCCTGAAGTTGTGGGAGCTAAATTGACGATTGACGACGGTGTTCCTCTAACCGATCCTACTCCTTACCGGCAGTTGGTAGGTTCTTTAATGTATCTTAGCATTACTCGACCTGATTTGTCACATGCTATACACATCGTCAGTCAGTTTCAACACGCTCCTACGACCGTTCATATGAGTGTTGTGCTTCGCATCATCAGATATTTGAAGGGAACCATGAATAAGGGAATATTTCTATTTTCTTCTTCTGAATTAAAATTACTTGCTTATACTGACTCAGATTGGGGAGGTGACCCTAGTAACCGTCACTCCACCACTGGTTTTTGTGTTTTCTTAGGTGAGTCTTTGATCTCATGGCGATGCAAAAAACAACAGAAGGTCTCTTTGTCGTCCACTGAAGCCGAATATAGAGTCATGGCATCTACCACCATGGAAATTGTATGGATTCGTCGACTTTTGGAAGATATGGGAGTATTTATCAGAGAACCAACAAAGCTATGCTGTGACAATAAAAGTGCAATTTATATTGCCAAGAATCACACCTTTCACGAGCGAACAAAGCATATAGAAATGGACTGTCACTATGTCAGAGAAGAATATTTGAAGAAGGTCATTGATCTACCATATGTGACGTCTGAGTATCAACTTGTAGACTTCTTCACAAAAGCACTATGTTCGCCCAGATTTCATTTTCTTCTTGACAAACTTGCGGTTATCGCACCGTAAGTTTGAGGGGGGGTGTAAAAATGTATCTCCAAAACCATGTTGTAAGTATAAATATATATACTTATATACTTAGAGATACATATACATATAATATATTATATGTATCTCTATATATATAAATATATATATTTATACATATTTTATTTTTCTACCCGAAAAGGGTATTCTTGTAATCTTGCGTATATTCCATTTTGGAATATGTTGTAATTTATTTTTGTATTTTGCATTTCTTTATTTTTTATTTTTTATTTTTAATATTTTTCATAAAGGTGCATTGGGGGTCCCCCAACGACTCCTTTGGGAGCCCCCCTTTGCACTCCTTTCACTTTGTATAAATAGGGGTGTTCCCCCTTGTAATTCTCCAACCTTGAGAGTCTCAAGCATTTGCTCCTTTTATGAAATACATGCATTGTTGCATGTTTATTATTTTTACGCTTTTTGCGTATTTTGTTTAAGTGTTGTGAGAGTGCTTTCGTGCACTTTTTTTATAAAGTATTTATGCTTGTATGCGTATTGTCTCTTCATAGACAATTTCACAAGAAAAACACGACCCGAGCGCCTATTTCTACTAAACTTAATATGTAGATCACATCTAGAGGGTCGGATGTGCAAAAAAAACTGAAAAAAATAAAAATATTACATTTTTTACTTAAGGGTTCCTTGCCCACTAGCGTAGCAAACTCTCTCTCTCTCTCTCTCTCTCTCTCTATATATATATATATATATATGAAAAAATATTTGCTACTAATGAAGGTAAGGAACTAATGAGCTGGAAATCATAGGTGCAAGTTGTATCGACTCAATCTAACCAAATAGATGTGTTCAGCATGGTTTGTTTGTTAAGGATCAAGCTTTGGATAGTGTTTTTTATGTAAAAATGTGATCTTTTGAGTTATGAAATTTTGGCACATTGTGGGCAGTTGATTTTTGGACCCCCTTAAAAACCTAATTACTTAACATAATCACATGATTCGAAACAAGTTTCTTACTAAAACCATGTAGATCACATTTGTAACATTTGATCTACAAGAAATTGAAAATTTGTGAAGAAAACAGTGATTAGATTCCTTAGGAAGTCAATATTTATCCATATATATAAGGAAAAATATAAAGTGGTTATGTACCATGATACCATAAGGTGGTACACACTCTTGTTTGTATGGATCTAGCCACCAAATGATAGATCTAACCATATAGATGTGTTCAGCATGGTTTATTTATCATGTCTAACATAAGATCCTGTTTCTGAAAACAGTGAAAATCAACTGCGCACAATCCATGAAAATAAGAGTGATGTAGAAATGGTATAAAACATCACATGTTAAACATGATCCAAAGGTTAGATTTTGCATTTGGAGCTTAAATCTATGTAAATAAGTGTGTACCACCATAAGTTATGGAGGTATGGTACCACCATGGAAGCATCCTCTATGTAACTATCCATATATCTAAATATTATATACATTTAAAAGTTTTCATGACCTGCCCGAGTCACCGAGTTGACCCAGCCAATCCATGAGTCAAGTATTGCCAAGTCACATCCTAAATCACTGAGCTTCAAAACACTGGGTATGGATCACCAGATTAATGCTATTCTTCCTAAATCATTCGTTGTTGAACCCCTTCATACCCTTTTTGTCATGATCCTTATTGCAGACTTTTAGATATTTTAGAAAATGAAAAGACAGGATAAAAGAACAACAAAAGGAATGAAAATTCGCTATGTAGATTACACACCTCCCATATATGAAATTGACGTAGTAGTTCAACATGAAGGTTCCTCACATCTTCATGGTTAGCTCTATTTAGAGATCCAAGAATCTCTTCGAGAGTGTGTTGGACAAGCTGAAGAGTGAATGAGGATGTGTCATTCTGTGCATCAGTTTGTCTTCCCTGTTTCAGCATTATTTGTCAAAATTTTATTAGAACAAGGCAATAAAAAAAATGAATCTTGGAGTGCAGCAACCAAGCAGCACATATATGTATATATAAGGTTAAAGTTAGCTACAATCGTTTGTATGTATAAATGAACTCCCTTCTTTATATATACAACAACAACAACAACAACAACAACTACGCCTTCATCCCAAAACAATTGGGGTCAGCGATATGAACCAAAAAAGAAATTCATTTTGGGTCTTCCACATGAATCCTTTTCCTCCAATCATTTCTATCCAACGCCATGTCCTCGGTGAGGTTCAAAGCATTCATATCCTTTCCTATCATCTCCATCCAAGTCTTCCTAGGCCTACCCCGACCTCTTTTAACTAATATATTTTCCCATTTCTCCAACCTTCTAACTGGAGCATCATTAGGCCTTCGCCGAATATGTCCAAACCACCGTAAACGATTCTCTCGCATCTTATTTTCAATGGGTGCAACACCTACCTTCTTACGTATCTCTTCGTTCCGAATCTTATCTTTTATTGTATTTCCACACATCCATCTAAGCATCCGCATCTCAGCTACACTCATTTTTTGAATATGATGTCTCTTGGCAGCCCAACATTCCGTACCATATAGTAAAGCGGGTCTAATAGTCGTCCTATAAAACTTTCCCTTCAACCGCAATGGCATTCTACGATCGCACAGCACTCCAGTAGCACTTTTCCATTTCATCCACCCAACCTTTATCCTATGATTTACATCTCCATCAATTTCTCCATACTTTTGAATGATGGATCCCAAATATTTGAAATAATCATTCACCGGTATATCTTGCTCACCAAGCTTCACTACACTCCCATCCCTACTTCGTTGCTTACTAAACCGACATTCCATATATTCAGTCTTACTCTTACTCAACTTAAAACCTCTAGCTTCCAATGTCTGTCTCCATAATTCTAACTTAGCATTAACCCCAGCTCTAGACTCATCAATCAAAACAATATCATCAGCAAACAACATACACCACGGTACATTTTCTTGAATTGATCTCGTAAGCTCATCCATCACTATCGCAAATAGGAAAGGGCTTAAAGCAGATCCTTGACGTAACCCAACCGTTATCGGAAAATTGGTTGTCACCCCTCCACAAGTGCGGACATTGGTTACTACTCCTTCATACATATCTTTAATTATACTAATGTACTTGAGAGAAACACCTTTCTTCATCATTGTCCACCAGAGAACGTCCCTAGGTACTCTATCGTATGCCTTCTCTAAATCAATAAAAACCATATGCAAATCTTTGTTCCTCTCTCTATATCTTTCAATAAGTTGTCTAAGATGTATAGCTTCCATAGTTGATCTTCCAGGCATAAAACCAAATTGATTCTCCGATATCATGACAACCTTCCTCAACCTAGACTCAATCACCCTCTCCCAAAGTTTCATAGTATGACTCATGAGTTTTATACCACGATAGTTTGTGCAATCTTGTATATCACCCTTATTCTTATATAAAGGCACCAAAGTACTCTTCCTCCACTCATTAGGCATCTTATTTGTTCGCCAAATCAAGTTAAAAAGATTTGTCAACCATTCTAAACCTTTCTCTCCCAAGCATTTCTAAGCCTCGATAGGTATACCATCTGGGCCAACTGCCCTTCTTGATTTCATTTTCTTCAAAGCCTCTGCAATTTCTTTCTTTTGAATCTTGCGCATGAAGTCACGATTTATCTCATGAAAAGGAATGGAGAAGTCTCCAAGATCTTGAGCATGACTATCATTAAATAGCTTATCAAAATAATCTTTCCATCTCTCCTTAATCTCCTCATCTTTGACTAAAACCCTTTGCGTTTCATCTTTGATACATCTAACCATACCCAAATCCTTCGATTTCCTATCTCTCATCTTTGCAAGCCTATAAATATCCTTCTCGCCTTCTTTGGTATCGAACTTGTCATAAACCTCCTTATATACCTTAGCCCTCGCATTTCGAACAACTTTTTTAGCTTCCTTCTTTGCTATCATATACTTCTCCAAATTCTCATTATCACGACTCTTACTTAGATTTCTATAACACTCTCTTTTAACCTTAATAGCTAATTTGACATCCTCGTTCCACCATGATGTATCCTTACCTAGTGGTGCACCGCCTTTAGACTCACCCAATACCTCCTTAGCTACTTTTCTCATACCACCCGCTATCTTATTCCACATTGATTCTGAATCCTCCTCGAGACACCAATCAACTTCCTTAACTACCTGCTCTACAAACATTCCTTGTTTAGCTCCTTTCAGTGCCCACCACTTAATTCTAGGATCTATCCTATGTCTATCCCTTTTGCGGCATTGTCTAATTCTAAGATCTAAAATTAAGACTCTATGTTGTGTAGCTACACTTTCTCCTGGTATAACCTTACAATCGATGCAACAACCCTTATCTCTCTTTCTAAGTAGGAAAAAATCTATCTGACTCGTATTAACCCCACTTTTAAATGTTACTAGGTGAGACTCCCTCTTCCTAAACCAAGTGTTTGCTAAGATCATATCATAGGACAAACAAAAATCTAAAATCCTTTCTCCACTTTCATTTCTTTCTCCTATACCATAGCCTCCATGGATATTCTCAAATCCATCCCTACTAATGCCTACATGTCCATTAAGGTCACCGCCGATGAAAAGCTTTTCTCCATAGGATGTCTCTTGTACTACTCCATCTAAATCTTCCCAAAATTGATGCTTAATGGAATCATCTAAACCTACTTGAGGTGCATAAACACTAATAATATTAATAATATCCGTACCTAATACTAATTTAATAAGTAAAATTCTATCACCCTTCCTACGGACCTCAACTACATTATCTATAAACTGACGACTCATAACAATCCCTACTCCATTCCTATTCCTATTTATTCCTGTATACCAAATCTTATATCCCCAAGGTTCTATCACTTTAGCTTTCTCACCTACCCATTTGGTCTCTTGAAGACATAAAATATCAATCTTTCTCCTACACATAACATCTACTAACTCTACCAACTTACCAGTTAAAGACCCTATGTTCCAAGTGGCTAACCTAATTTTATGGTCTTGGACTAACTTCTTTACCCCCACCCGTCCAACAAAGTGAGGTCCCTTCTTTATATATATATATATATATATATTGTCAAAATGACCCCATGGATGTGATTCACATGTTTTTAGTGGGAACCAGCTTTTGAATTGCCAGAATTTGACTTGTGTACATGTTTTTCCAGCAATGCAAAAATCAATGGTTGAAAATGCACTGATTTTTTCCAACACAAAAAAATGTGTTTTGTCAAAAAAAAAAACAGAAAAGATCCAAGAGTCAATTTCCACTAAATTGACCATGCTGAACACATCTCATGAGGTTAAATTGAGTCAAAATGACATGCATCATGAGATTCCAACCAGATTGTAGGTATAAAAGAATGTGTGTGTGTAGAGAGAGAAATAGAGAGAGAGAGAGAGACTAACATTTGATGTTGTAGGGACACTTCTTGCAGCAGTGGTATTTGCTGTTGCAGGAAGACTCTCTGCACGCATGGTAGTAGCATTGGAAAACAAACTACTTACCATCTCTTCCCTTGTTTCTATTCCAGCCTTTTTCAGTTTGGTTGAAGCCACAGAAGAAATGGCTCCATCCTGTGAAGAATGACTAGCACCTACTCTTTCAAGCTTATGCTTTCTCAGGAAGCTCAGTGATGTCGACCCAGGAAATTCATAACTTAATTGTCCTGGTATTGTTTTGATATGGGTGGGATTCTCAGAGGAACTAAGACCGGCACCAGAGACAGGAGACTGATCCTGTAAACCTTCAAAGATGGTAGACAACTTCGACCCAGATGCTGAAGACCCAGGTGGTAGGATGTGAAAAGCAGCAGGCTCTGGATGACGATGACGATAACTAAGCATATCAGATAACCCATCTGCACCCCACTCTTCAGGAGGAGTTGCAGAATTGGGTTGTTCACTATTTAAAGTTGCTATCGGTGTGGCACTTGATTGTGATGATGTAGCTTGAGTATCATCCTGCAACCAACATTTGGTTAAAGAAATTAGAGTACAATGATTAAGCAGAAATAACAGATAATGTCATGGTTGCTATCTAGCCATTGGCAGCTTTGACAGCAAAACATAGAGGCAACCATCATACAAAATTTAGAGGTGAAAGCAAATACATGTTATATTGCATGATGGGATTGTTGAACAGTTGTTAGCGCTTTGAATCGTTTTTGCGAGAGATTAAGTGTGATTACCATAGCACGAGAGGTAGTTAACGCCAATTCACTGGGCTGGGATTTGGGATTCCCGAAATTTTCAATATGCATAAAAACCTGTTCTCAAGGCAGTGGTAAAGCAAAGCCTTTCAGTCAAGTAGGAGATTCTTTTTTCAGGGGATGGAAATGTGTCACACAGGCCATGGCCCGTGCAGAAAACATCAAAGACACAAACCAAGAAGCAGGGTTTCCCAATTCAATAGTTACAGTTACTAGAACACCTTGCTGATGTTCAAAGCTTGCTACTTGACACAAGCATTCAACTTAATTAGAATATGGTTGATTCCTCCAAAACAGAGCAAATGTACTTAAGATGCAGTTCCATATGTTAAATCCCACCTTCTCAGGGTCATGCTAAGGTATGCATTTGGAGCAGGTGTTAGTCTTGAACAAGTACCAAGGCATCTAAAAAGAGGAAACTACTTTATTACTATATACTTTGTATATGGCTTTATTTTTATACTGCTTAAGGATGGCATATTTGTTAACGAACACTGTTATTTTATATATATATATATATATATATATATATATATATATGTGTGTGTGTGTGTGTGTGTGTGTGTGTGTGTGTGTGTGTGTGTGTGTGTAAACTGAAAAACTCATCAGGGGTATTTCAGGCATTCCATGTTTGTAATAAGGTCGGCCTAGTAGGGGCTGTTTTGTAAACTTTTTTTTCATTTTTTTTAGTTTCTGTTTTTATTCTTTTTATATTAGGTAGTTGTCAGCTAGATTTCTAGCTGTGGGGGGCCTTGCAGCTGGTCCAACGATTAGTTGGAACTTGGACCAGCCCATGTGACCTCCTCTTTGTCTATATAAGGGGCGCTGCCCCATTGTAATCTCTATGTTTTTCTAAGCATCGATTGTGAGAAATACAAATTATATTTTTTATATTTGCTCTCTTGTGAGTTGTTCTTTGTGAGATTGCATTTGGCCCATAAGTGGCTCTTTTGTGTTTATGCTCTCTTCTAGCCCTTAGTGGCATTCTCTTGTATTCTTTTTTGTTTCATTACAATATTCTCTAATAGAAGTTAGAACTGTTGATTTTCAAGGTTTTCATTGATTGTTGGGTAAATCTGACAGTACTCGGGTAATCCCCATGGTTCTTTTAGTAGAGAACATGCATTAAATCAAGAGATATTGATGTGTCTGGATCCCAATGCACTAAAACTTCACAGAAAAAAATAACAAAAAGAAAAGATTTTTATATCAAATAATTAGATCCAAAACATGTTTCTGACTAACAAAGCACCACAAACACATCTACAGGCTTTTATTGACCAAACCTGAAGCCATGATTTTCTACTAGAGAGAAATGTACACTTTAGGGCACCAAGTGAAAACCCATATATGTGCAATTACGCATGTACACACACACGGATAAAAGGTTGTAGTTTGTTGTATCTTTTGGATGAAATGCATATGCAATATTATTCTTTATGGTTAGTGATACAAATGTGATAATCTATTACTGTAAATTTGCTCTAATAAGTTAGAAAGTCTTTAAACAGAGCATAAAGGAAAAATTGCACAACAGTTTCCAAGTAATTTGTGGCAAGAATTGTGGCCAAGATTCCATCAAGAATGGCCAGAAGCTACTTAACTTGGGTACTTCCACCAGGCCTCCGCATACCCATGTTGACGTGGTGTGACACTGGTGCTGGTACTCCAGTGTAGATGTCAAATGGTTTCTGACTTGACCGATTGATGGTCCAGTAAGGGTATGATACTTTATCCATTTCCAGTAAGCCTGAAGTTAACATGCAAAATGAAGTGTGTCTAATGTAAACTATATATTTGTTGAATATTAATAATCAGATATTTTATGTTTTTTATATGTTTTAAACTTTTAATTGATGATTGGCAGTCTATAACTTCATATGTAGTGCATTTTGTAAACTTTAGCATAATTAATGTCATTTTGTATATGGGGTTGTATGTGCTTGTACGTACCTTAGTTGTTAAAATCGGCGCCTAGGCAAAGCCCCACCGCCTGGGCGACTAGGCTTGGGCGATGGGGCCATAATTTAGCGCCAAGGCGCCGCCTAGGCTGTTTTTTTTTTGTTGACCCATATGGGTCATATAAAAGGGAAAGGGGGGGGCCTAATTGTCCCTTTTTCCCCGTTTTTGCACACTCCCTCTCTCCTCTCTTGGCTGCCCCCTTTCACACTCTCTCCCTCTCTCCTCTCTCCTCTCTCCTCTCTCCTCTCTCCTCTCTCGGCTGCCCCCTTTCGCACTCTCTCCCTCTCTCCCTCTCTCTTCTCTCGCTTTTTGCAAGAAGAAGAGGATGACCCAACCAAGGGACTCTCTCTCCCTCATTCTCTCACTCTCATTTTTATACCAGTTTTTGTTTTTTGCAACAAAAAAGAAAAGGCCGACCCAGCCAAGGTACTCTCTCTCTCTCTCTCTCTCTCTCTCTCTCTCTCTCTCTCTCTCTCTCTCTTATTTCATAAATTCTTGAGGGACGATCAGTGGGATTCCTGATTTCTTTCCTTTTTTGTTGTTGGTTGTTGCTTTTTGTGTGTTTGTGTGCTAAAGAGGGTATGTGTGTGCATGTCGATGTGTTGAGTTCACTCTCACATGCACCTATGATTTGTTCAGCGAGTGTTTTACTTTGCTGGACTGATTCTATGATTCATTGTTGTTTTATTTTTGGTTGATTCTTGTTATAATTGCACATTGGTCGAGTTCTTTTTCATGGGGTTGTGTTGCAGTTTATTAGAGCTTTGATTTTGCTCTTGATGGTGGTAGATGTGATGATCATGAAGTCTGTCTCTAGACGTTTTCAGAATCTGTTTCACATTTTCATGATATACCTGTGTGCTATATTGAATGGAATTAGTGTATCTTCTTATTTATTGGGATATCATTGAAAGGGCTATTGCTATCTTAATCTGCATGTTTCTCTTGCAGTCATCAAACTCTAGTTATTTGAAGCACCTATGTATCCCATTATCATGTTTCTTTAATCATAGACTATAAAAGGTCGGTCACACACATGCACATGGGCACACCCACACACACATGCACACTTGTAGTCACATACACACACTCTTTGATTTGAAAATTATCCATAAATGAGCTCTCACCCACACACTTTATATATATATATATATATATATATATATATGTGTGTGTGTGTGTGTGTGTGTGTGTGTGTGTGTGTGTGTGTGTGTGTGTGTGCTTTTTTCTGTGAAATGCTGAATTTTTATGTATATACTAATTTTGTATTATATTTTCTGTGAAATGTTGAATTAGTATCATATTTGTTTATGTGAATTCATGTTTTTTTATTATATTGATACATTATAAGTAATTAAATATATATGTATATACAGTTATATATATGTAATTATCTATATTCTACAATATAATCTGAATTTTTATTTTTCTGTGAAAGCATGCATAGTTAATTTTGTTGATTTTCTTTGTCCTTTAGAGCCCGAAAGCATGTTAATTTTGTTGATTAATTTTGTTAATATTTGCATACTAATTAGTTTTTGAATTTTTATTTGTTTATCTAAATTTTTCTATAAAAGCCCCAAAAGTGTTTTTCCAAAAATGTTCTTCAACTCTTTCAATTCTCTTATATCTTCCAACATTAGATTTATACACTGTGAAACACAAGGAATCCAAAATAAATGTTTTTTTTATCCATCAATAATTTACCCGCTTTGGAGGCATTATCAGTAACAACCTGAACCACATTCTTCTCTCCAACTTCTTCAACAATATCATTCAATAATGCAAAAAACAAATTTGCATCTTTTACTTCATCAGATACATCAACCGATTTCAAAAACATTGTAGATAAAGGGCAATTAACCAAAAAATTAATGAGTATGCCCTTTTGTATATGTTCAACCATCTGACATTATGCTACATCCATATTTGGACCAATGTGCTTTGTATTGGACCAAGAACTCCTTCATTTTCTCCATTTATTTCCTCAAAAGTGGTTCTCACAACTCATGATATGACGAAGGCTTCACCCCTGATTCAAATTGGCCTATAGCTTCTATCATACTATCAAATGAAGACAACTTTGTTGTATTAAAAGGTATTTCAGCATCATAAAACCACCTAATAATGTACTCACACATTGTTTCCTTTTCTTCTTTTTTAAAGCGATTCTCTAACATAGTTTGTTTGTTTGTTTGCTTGCTTTCTTTTCTTTGGATCACTTCGAAAGTACTGATCCATATGCCCTTTTGCCTGTAGTGGTATCAAGCCGAATGTACTACTCGACTGCCCCTCCATCTGCGAAACTGTAACAGGTCCACCAGAATCAGAAGTTGAGAATATGTATTAAGATCTTTCATATATATTAATTGTCTCTTTCTTATTTCTTCCATCTTTCTTCTTCTTTGATTCATCCATGTACTTAGAAAGTACTTCGATTTCTGCATTTGTTTTATCACAAGCCTTCATATTGCTTTCAATCCCAAGTAGATGTTGTTTTATTCTGTATATGCCTCCTTTACAAGTTGATCCACATTTACCGCACATCACAGAATTCAAATCTTTTTTATCTTGATAGTAGGCCCAATTCAATGTTGGATCTTTAGATTTTCGCTTCAATTATCCTTCTAATTCTCAAAATGTCGTACTTGGAGTGAACCCGCTAGCACTTGCAAAAGAAGCTTCTTCCATTATTGTTCTAAATAATCTAAAAACAAACATATAAAATTGTTAAATTAAAAAGAGTAAGCAACAAATAACATAAGCTCATATTTTAATAATATATGATGAAATACAATAATAGTATAATATATATATATATATATATATATGTTGCAGTACATAATACACTGAAATACATATATATTCAATTACCCAAAATGTATCAGTATAATCAACAAAATATGAATTCAGCCTTTCACAGAAACACACAGTGACACATATATATAAATATATAATATATTACATAATAAGTAATGTCCGATTAGACCCAGATCCGGATCCAATATCAACACCTCAAAGCCAGATCCAGAATTGGCCGAGTCTGAACCAGATCTGACTCATTGACACTCCTAATATTAATGTCAACCAAGGTTGTCAAACTAGGAAGCGGAAGCGAGAAATGATATGGGAAGCGAAAGCAAGAAGCGAGGCATTTTAAAATTTATAGGAAGCGGGAAGCAAAGTATCAATTTGAAAGTGAAATATAAATAAAAAATGAAGCAATATGGTAACTGAATAGGAATCGAACAAGAAGCAAATAAAACCTAAAATAAAATTGATTATTCTTATATTTCATGATTTTTCAGTAAAAGAGTTAAATTTTTGTTAAAATCTAACAATGATGGTTACCAATTTAGAGAAAGTACATGGGAAGTGAGTGAAAGCGTGAGAGGAAATACATGAAAAACATGAAAAGAAACATGATAAAAGCATATAGGAAACATATACCATGTGTGTTGGAAGCATAGAAGAAGCGTGGGGGAATCGAGATTCCCATGAAGTTTTGGAAGCAAGTATCGTGCTTTCAAAGCGAGTTTTTGGGAAGCACACTTCCCACCTACCTAAGAAGCTTCCGGTAACTCTGATGACAACAGTGTTCAATTGGTTGAAATGGTGAAAGCAAAGTCATTTTTTAAAATATGCAATTACTTTTATAGGTGGCTTGGGTCTTTCATTTGGCGACAAAAGAAAAGTTCCACAAATTTTCAAAAAGTAACAAAGGGTATTTGATCATTTTATTTTAATGTATGAAAGCGACTATTTTGGCCTTATAAGGTAACTTCACATTTTTGAACTTTGTCACCGCATCTGAGTGTGCTTTACTCATTTTAATCAGTTGAACACTGCCAAATTATGTATATATATATACCCCTCAAACCCATCTTTTTGGAAATTATGGTGTCATATACTTCATATTCATGTCAGACCTATACACCATACCCATACCTGCATGACATAGGCTAGAAGCAGCTTTACAAACTGATAGATCCAACCATTTTTTAAACTATAGGCTAAGAAAATAATTGATCATCCAAAGCATGATAAATTTTGAAGTGAGTAGATTTAAGCTTGAATTAGTCTTATGTATAGATGACAAGAATTGCCTTCTCCAGAAATTATATATTTAATTAATAGCCATGTAGCGGGAGTGTACACTTAGCATACTTGTTTTGAGGAGGAATCTGATTTTGTGTCAAAAACACAATGTGTATCAGCAACCGCATCCTCAATGTAAACAAATGCCTTGGAAGATGCAGCGGGGAACAGTGACAATAACTTCTTATCATTTAGCATACGATCATATTTTGCGTCATCATGGTCATCTTGCCAGTTGGAAAACGATGGTGTGATTGGTTGTACATCCTCAAGTGGAGAAAAAACTTCCATGCCATCCTTAAAATTATAATCAGCATGTGCCAAATGTAGCCCTCCACCTGCCCAAAGATGATTCCGAACTGGAGTCTCTTCCACTGTTGAAGGAATTGATGCTGTGAGATCACTGATAACAGATATCTACATTCCAGAAAATATTGATACAGAAAGATAAAGCCCATCTCCCTAGTAAACTACAACCACTCACTAAATAGTATGAATTCATAGGCCAATATTCAGGGAAAAAAATTAAGCTTATTGCATATTGAATATTCTTAACAAGCCATAAAGTGACAACAATACTAAGAACATTAACTAGAGACAAACATTCGTCCAGAAAGATAAGGGATAAAGCATCTCCTGAGGTAGAAGTGCATTTTCCTTTTTGTTTCCTTCAATAGAAAGACCATAAAACACAAGATGACAAACCTTTTAACTATTGCATAGCGTAAATAGACTGAGGTAGAAGTGCATTTTCACATGTCCAAAGAAAGCAAAATACAAAATGAAACCAATAGACTATAAAAAAGATGAGGCTGACTTAAACCACTTCTCTAGTCATCCAAGTTGGACCAAATTTTTTACTTCTAGGAGTTGCACACTTGCAACCAACAACCTGAGAAAATCAACAGCACAAGTTGGTTTTGCAAGCCTTTAAACATTCCAAGGGTTACACCATCAAGGGATATTTTCAGATAAAGGATAGGCCGGGAGAAATGATACAAGTGGTGAACTTATCATGCAACAGGCTGAGGTCACCATCTGTCATATACTCATTATGCAGGAACATACCTTTGGAAACCACATGGATAAACCATAAAAAGCAGCTTCCTCAGTGCAGGGCAAAAGTGATGTAAGATACAACATTCATCGGGAAACCATTACTACAACAACATACCTGCATAGGAATGAATTATCATCTTGCAGCATGATGGCGAGATATAGAAAACGCTAGCAGGAGATTTGATACCGCATGAGGTATGGATATGCATGTCCATGGACAACTTTAACATGGCCATGAAAACTTTAAATATCATATCAATATGGAATGGGATGTTTCAGTGCATCATTTGGATTTACATGAAACTCAGTTGCTTATATTATCTTGTGAAATAATATTTATGCGTGTGTGTGCTTTTATAAATCTCTATATTTAATATGTAAGTATGTGATCTGTTTTTTTGAGTGTATGTGTTCCTGACACTTAGATGCTTTATTCGACCACTTTGTGGTTATAAATGCCAAATCATGTCTTTATGTATGACTTCATTTTCATGTTCTTTCATTTTGAGGGTTGCATACTATTAAATTATCTTTTGTGTAAAGCTCTTTGTAGTCTCATTTGATAATATATATTATTATAAGAGTTTTTCCATGTGTGAGCACCTTAGAAGATTTTGATATGCTCTCGTTATACATGACATATTCATGTTCTTACCTTGGTTAGATTTGTAATATTGTATCTTGCCACACATTAAATCTATAGGATCATATTACTCTTTGGATATTATAATGTTTGTTTGTTATGCTTGTTTTGTTCCCTTAGCCCGTTAGTGGCTCTTGTGGTTGTGCCCTTTTGTGGCTTGTATTGCTTCTTAGGAGAATTTTTATTGCACTTGAATGGCTTGTGCCTTATGATTGTGATAATTCTTGGACTCATGGCTCCTTAGTGAACGTTATCGTACGTATTTTTACATCGTGTTACCTCACATGAGATTTTAGTATTATGCTTTTTTGCATACTTGGTATTAATAAAATTTGTGATTTTTGAGAGCCTTCCTTGTGTATGCCCTTTGTCGGTTCACTTTTGTACTTGTCCATTTTGTATCTATTGGTGGACATTCATGTTGAAGACTCTCATTGATGGACATTTTATCTTGTCATATGATTGCATTTATTGCATGTTTTTACTAAACTTATTTGAGGATTCAAACTCTTGTTATTTCACTTTATTTGAATTTTTTTTGTCAAATTAGTTCTTGTTCCTTGGAATGTGTCTTTCAAGGATTTCTTATTTGCCTCTTTATTTGGCTTAGTCCATCACTCTTCTATTCAATACATTCATTATTATTTGTTTGGCCTTTTCGAGGTAAGTTAGGTGTGCACCTCGGTGTTGTGAAGGCAAAGTTAGTTGTTGGGTGAGTTATGTGTGCACCTCTATTTTTTGTCAGTGTATATTGTCAAGTTTGAGTGTCGTATTGGCACTTGTTTTGGTTCTAACTGACAGTTGATTGACTTCTGGTTCTATGAGTGAGTTTCATCACTCAATTGCTTTTTTATGCACCTCGGTGTTGTGGAGCCAAAGTTAGTTGTTGAGGTGAGTTATATGTAGACCTCTATCTTTTTGTCGGTATAGAATCTATAGATTGCCAAATTTATGAATGTTGTATTGGCACTTGTTTTGGATCTGACTGACAGATGATTGGCCTATGGTTCTATTAGTGAGTTGTATCACTCAATTGCTTATTTGGCCTTTGTTGTTTATTGGATGCTCGTATTGATCTTTGTTAGTGATGGCTCAATTGTTATTTGCTTGTGAACATATTTGTCCTTATGAATTAAATCTCATATTATTGTAAAATGTATTGCTTTTATTTAAATATTGTTTTCAAATCTTCTTGCTTTTTAACATCAATTTGTCTTCATTACAATATTTTTGCCTATCTTGCTTTCTCCACACTTCTCTCTTATTTGGGTGATTTTTTTGTTGGATAAGACATTTTCGTTTATCGGTTTTACAACCATGGTTGTGGGGAGTTATATACACCCGTTGTAACTGATGTTATTGATTGCAGTTTTACAATCATTTGTGAGGTGAGGGATGTGCACCTCTTGTGGTTGTAGCTGGTATTTATTGTTAGTTTAGATAGCTAGTATTGTTGATGCATGGTCACTGGTATGGTTATTGTTGACATCTGTGTTTGATCTCTTGTCCTATGCGTTGATAGACTTGAACTTTGAGGATATTGAGTTGGAGGTGAAAGAGGTGGTTGCTTGTGGTGAGCAAATTGGTGTTGAGATTCAAAAATATCATTCATTTTGTTATGACTTTGTATGTGGGATTTTTAAAATCTCTTTATGAACTTTCTAATCTTTTTTGTTGTCCGTTTTTTCCTGTGTGGAAAATGTTTATTCATTGAAAATTTTTCATGCATTATTATGTGCACTAAATATGCTTTAATTGCATATTGGATATATATGTTGAGGATATTTAGATTTGCTCCATGTTGGTTGTCTTGCATGTTTTATTTGAATTCCTTGTTTATTGTGAACTCCTTTAAGTTCTTACATTTGATATACATGTTGTGTTTTGCTTAGTATAATTAATGAGTGGTATCTTATTTGAAATGTTTACCCAAGCCTTCGAAACATTATTGCAAAATTGTTTATATCTTATTGATATTTTATGTCTAATATGTGCTTTTTTAAGCATTTTGTTAATGAAAACATTTTATATTTTTTGCTTGTGACTCTTAGTGACTTGTGTATCTTCATTGTGAAAGTGTTCTTGGTCCATAAGTGACCACTTTGTTTTGTATCTCATTATAGCCTTTAAGGCACTCTCTTGAGTTTTTAATATGTGCTTGTTTTTTGAATTTAAATGATCAAAATTCTATTATGTTCAGAATTTATAAAAAATATGATGTTTTTATGGTTATGATTGTCTAAACAAGAAATTCTTAAAAATTGACTATTAATGAAGGTACAAAACTAATGAGTAGAAATCAGTTTTTTCTTCAAAAAATTCCATTTTTTTGTAGATCAAATGTTACAGATGTGATCTACATGGTTTGTTTAGTAGGAAACTTGTTTTGAATCATGTCATTATGACAAGCAATTAGGTTTTTAAAGGAGTCCAAAAATCTATGGCCTACAATGTGCAAAAATTTCATAACTCAAAAGATTACATTTTTACATCAAAAAAGCATGATCCAAGGCTTGATCCTTAGCAAACAAACCATGTTGAACACATCTATGTGATTAGATTGAGTCGATACAACTTGCACCTATGATTTATAGCTCATTAGTTCCATACCTTCATTAGTAGTCAATATTTACCTTATATATATAATTTATTTATTTGTGTATATTTTTGTCTTACGTATATAACTATATATTTACATCTATATGTATATATAATAATAATATACTTTTTTGGTCTTGTAATAAGTAATGCCCTCTAGGGGTACTTTGGTTTTTTCATCTTGTAATAGGTTTTGTTCTTTAGGAACAGATTTTTGTTATCTATTTTATTTTTTATTGTTTTGGCCCTTTCACTAAAGACCAAGGGCACTATGGACTTTTGTTCATAGAGTCGTTGTAAGCTCACAACGACTCTATGGGAGCTCTCTTGGCCTCATTTGTTGTATGTAAGTGACTTCTTGTCCCCTCCTTTTGTTAATGCTTTTCCTAAGCATTCTACATCAACAAAAGATTAATATTTTATGTTTTTTGTGTTCTTTTGCATGTGTTCACTAGTGTCTCTTGTAATCTTATGTATTTTTCATTCATTGGATTGTGTGTTGTCACTTTGAGGACTTGTGTTTGTACATATTTAGGTTCTTTGTAGTCATTGTATGCACTTTGCTCTTGTATTGTGCCTTAGTACTTTTGTATTATCCCTTAGCGGATTTATATTTGTGTTTGTGGACATTGTACTTTTGTTTTCCACTTATTTAATTACAGTCTGCGGGGCTAATGGGCAACTTTTAGGTCCTTCAGCCGATTGTGGTCAAGATAAAAAGCAATAAATGTGCAGTCTAACCACCGTTTACGAGAACTGACATCCATGGAAAATAACATGGTTGAAACTTCAAACCCTTCCTATGTTGAACTTTTTAGAAAGTTTCATTCTAGCCCATCATATCAATCTAAAACACTGGTGGAGTTAACTAATGGCTTTAGATGACTAACAGTTTATGAAAAGATATCCAACCAATCACACCAACATGCAATAGGAATATCAACTATTATAAGAACTATAATCCCTACTTCAATATCAACCCATTCGTACATTCATGATTTACATACTTCCATGAAAATAGATTTTCACTGAACACACTTTCATAAACCTGCAGTTGGTTGGTTGTCCCTATATCACTACTAACAAGTAATGTGGCATTTGCTATTTCTAGGCTTCAAATCTAAGAGGTTCCATTTAGATGTGTCATTTGCTGCATGATAGACGTGAGATTTTATTGCTATACAAGAAGGATAAATTTTGTGCTCAACTTCAATGCAAGGTCTTAGGATTCTTCGAGTTCCATCAGTTATCTTGGAGTTTCTTATTGGCATCACCAGCCCCAAAGAAATGTTCCTTTGACACTTGACCAAGTTCAGCATAACTTTTTCCAATACATTCTCTATCCACATGTCTTCCTTATGCATTCATATTTCCAAGCGGACCAAATTAATAGATTCAAGGGTGTCACATGGTGGCAAATAAATCATTTCTTTCTTCGGTAATTTCCTTTTTGTTTCATTTTGTACTTGCTGCCCATGTCATAGCAATATTCCACTCAATTTGCATGCAACATTCTGCATGTTCCCTTGCGACTTACAGTGTACAGTTGCGCTTAGAGTCTATTTTGCTTTTGTTGAGTCTGATGTAAGCTGCCCAGTTCAGGTGAATCAATACCCCGAAGGAGCAGCCCGTATACTTGAACTGTAATAGCATGCGGGCAAAATTGTAAATGAAGTAAATGCGTTGAACTTTCTTTTGTTCACCCTCATTGTGATTGCAATTTCTCTCCCTCTCTTGCACTCTGATTATAAGCTTCCGTGATCGGTAAGCGAGCTGATTAGTAGGCTTACGGTGGTGAGGAAGGACCGTCGCGCCGCGCTGGCCTATTGAAGAAAATAGGTCCGTGACACCGCATATGCTGTTGTTAATGAAAAGATATGATTTTAATAGCTGCATGTTGTTTCCTATGGCCCTAACCATGCAACCTAGCCTAACACTTATGGCATTATCGATTTGTTATAGAAGTTGCTAAGTCATGGTTATTTCATTCCTGGTCTACAACTACCAACATCTAAAATGATCAAGTAGGGACAGATAACAAATGCCAATTGCATTCTTGCTCCTCCTTATATCAATTGGATTGGAATCCATTTATTTTCAGGATATGAACCTAAATACATTGAATTGGGGCAGTGAACTGGCATTCTACACATATATAAATTGCTGATTCTCTTTTTTCTTCGTACAGTTTTGACTCATCTTCTGGTTATGTCGTGTTAAAACAATGATAAAATCAATCCCACCAAAACATGAAATACGAACTTGTTTTTAACATAGTGAACTTATAGCAAGGACAAACTCAGACAATTCATTTCCTCATCATCGTCTTCCAAGAAAATACGTCACTCAATCCACGAAGAACAACCCAAAAAGGTTCACATACATTCAGCACCACAAATCTCCCTTTGAAGAAAATGGTGCACGGAGTCAACCTTCTTTCCTTCACTCCTAATACCAGAAGGCAATCAAACATCCATTCACAAATCTCAACCAGCACTTCAACAATCCAAAAATCTCCGCAAGTTACCAATGCCGCAATCGATCATTCAGCATATAACCTGAACTTTTAGCGAACAAATTAATCGACAGTGTCGTCTCATCCATCCATCCATCTCCTCCTCGCAAAAAAATCAGATCATCCAAACCGGAATTCCAACCTAAACAACAAGACCGCTTACCGCGACACGAGGACAGTATTCCATCCTGCGAATCCAGCTCGATTTTCATAATCATTTCAATGTAGATAAAACTCATCGAGTTCTACACAATCAATAACCAAGATAATCAAATAAAGAAACCACATAAAACAACATGGAAATCGATCGACTAAAGTTCATCCGGAATTCGAAAACAAACAAGAGGATCGCAACCAAATCGCCGTGCTGCGACGCAGAAACACTATATCGGGAAATTCCGGCACCGAAGTACCGAAGAAAACACACACGTACTGGTGCGGCTCCACTTGACAGGGTCGAAGCTCTTCACAGTATCGCCCGCGGATGCGTCCCCTAGGGTTTGCCCTCCCGCCACCAAAGCGCCTCCTCGCCCTATTTCAAAAAATGGTTCCCCTCCTTTCCCTTTTTTTTACCTGAAAAGCCACCATCTTTTACTTTATTTACCTGAGAGGGATTGGGAGGGTAGGAGGTAAATAATGAGGTGTATGGTTGCCCTCGGAAATGAGTTCGAGCGGGTGGAGCGTGCACATCGGTGATGTGTTTGAGCACCCCCTGCGCGCTTGGGCTTGGGCGTGGGCGGGCAGATCGTCGTCCAGCACGACTGTAACCTGCTAGAACCAGGACTGTGTAAATCGTAGCTTGCCGATGGACGGTAAGGAACACTGGGGAACCGGACGACTCTGCAGGCTTGGGGGCCCAAATAACGGCTACTCTCACAGTGAAAAAACGAGCCTTCCTTTTGCCAATGTGGTTGTTGTTGTCTACCCAAGGGTGCAGATCAGGTCATGCTGAACATGAGTGTTTTTTCTCGTGCTGACATCGTGGCCATCTGTTTGCATTTTGGATGAATGCCACGTGGTTTTGTTGACTTTTGAACTTTTTAAAATGCAAATCGGATGGCCACGATGTCAGCATCAGAAAAAACGCTCACGTTCAGCATGACCTGATCCGCTTCCCTACCCAATGGGTTTGAACTATTTGGATAAGATGGGGGCCTAGACAGTTTGACGGGCAGTTTAGGTTCAAATCTCATGGGTGTCACTATCGCATGAGCCAAAGCTTGGTGACTTACTGAGGTGAGAGGTAAGCCCACGGTAGGGATGGCAGTGGACTTGGGAGAAATGGGGCCCTGCCCCACCTAGTCTCGTTTGAATCGGGGGTGGAGGTTAAAATCAAAACCCATGTGGGGATGGAGGCGAGGATGAACTTAAGCTTTTTCCTACCCCACTCCGTCCCTATTCCGATCCCTGCCTTACCCAACACCGCCCTGTCCCGTTCTCAATCCTTCTTTAGGGATGGCAATGAACTGAGGAAAAACGGGGCACCGCCTCACCCCATCTGGACGGGGAATGGAGGACATGAAACATGAATGAAGGTTAAAATCAAAACCTGTGCGAGAATAGAGGCAAGGATGGAAGGCAGGATTTTATGATGGTGGGTAAAGCCTTAGTCCCCTGCCCCCACCCAAGTCCACTGTCATCCCTAACACACCTAGATTTATGGCGACATGGACATCGATAGTAAGTACGGCAGGCTGAGTCTATGCAGCTAAGTCTCTAAGTCTCTGCACCTGAGGCGATTTATCCCAGTAAAAAAAAAAAATTGGTGGTGTTGTCTTTTTACCAAAA
Organism: Nuphar pumila; assembly: GCF_984573655.1. NCBI lineage: Eukaryota > Viridiplantae > Streptophyta > Magnoliopsida > Nymphaeales > Nymphaeaceae > Nuphar > Nuphar pumila. The sequence goes on along the minus strand of NC_143257.1, from coordinate 2,955,973 downwards.
AAAAATTGTGAATAAGATTTCTAAGAAAAACCCAACAATTTTTTACCATCAAATGACACATGCCATTAAACAATGAAATGCATTTAAAAAATAATAATCAATTGTTTTAATCCCTCTCTTTTTTATAAGATAACCTAGGGGGGTTTCCCCGAATTCTAATGATCAATAAATAATAAAATTACAATCGATCACCCTATAACGTCTAGCCAATCCAACGGCTTATCTTTTCAGCACAAAGAATCAGATTTATGACGCATGAAAAGCCTATACCCCAAGTTCAGACAGGGCACCTTACAGCATATCTCCTCTATCTCAAAAGAAGAAACCCAAAACTTTGAAGAAAGAGAACATTTACATCCTTAGTAGCTCTAATCGAATGACACCATTTTCTGTTATTGGAAACAATCAAGACTCTTTTTATCATCTCTGTTGCATCAACAATCTTCTTTAATAAGCCTTGCATCATCTTTTCTTTTAAATCCTCCAATAAACAAACTTCTCTATTATAAGCTGCAAAGGAAACCAGACCAAAAGATCTTAAAGAATGAGATGCAAATCCAAATACAACCTGGTTTTGGTTACCATGAAAAGAGGTTCGTGATCATCCATCAGGTGTTTTCTGCTAGTGATCATCTCCTCCCTGTCTGTTTCCATGACTTCATCAAGTTCAACTTCAGCTATTCAAAACCTTCAAGTAATCCAATGGAACACATTTGCCAGTCTTGTTTCTATCAAACTTGATAGAAACACTTTACTATGGAGATCACAGATAGAATTTGTGATGCTAAGCCAAGATCTCCTAAAATTTGTCGATGGGTCCAGTCCTCTCACAGTTAAGTTCATTGAAGGGTCATCCATCATCTATACTCAGTTTTTGTCATGGCGACGTTCTGATCAGCTTGCCTTAAGCTCGATCAAGGCAACCATTACGGAATCTGTCCTTGGACAGATCATAAGTGTTCAGTCTGCAAGAAAGAAATGGACCACTTCAGAAAAATCTTTTGCCTCTCAATCTTCGTTGTGTATTATTCAACTGAATGACCAACTTCGGGACGTTAAGAAAGGAGGCGATGATATGTCCACCTACCTAACCAAAGTCAATTTCCTCGCTGATTCTCTGGCCGCTGTGAATGCACCCATTTCTGATGAAGATTTAGTTTAATACGCCATCAATGGACTCTCATCTGAGTATGATAATTCTATCACCACCGTCATTGTTCAAAGAAATTTGCCTACCTTCTTCGACCTATATGACATGTTGTTAACCCAAGAAAGGCGTCTTTAGTTAATTTGATCCAAGTCCTCCAATAATAAATCAAATCCAGTTGCCTTAACGTAGAGGAAGAGGTTACTACAATGATAAAAAAAATGCTCGGGGGTCAAACAAGTTGGGGATAAAGCGGAAACAAACTGACGAATCGAGTCTTCCCCACAAATGTGAATCGATGGAAACAATGCGACGATGACAGTGAAAGAAATAAAAAACCAACCAACAACGAAAACAAAATAGCACACAACGATTTACGTGGTTCCCTCTCGACTGAGGTACGTCCACGGCGACCGATAGGTCAGCACCTTCCACTATCTTCTTACAAAGATTACAAGGTGGCCAAAAGGCATAAGCCTTACAAACACACAAGGTGTAACAAACAAACTATACCTCACTGAAAAACAAGGAACAAATGATCTGAAGAACCAACTTGACGAAACTGTCCTGAAAAAAGTGTAGCAGCACTTCTTACCCTTGCTCTCTTCACACCCTTTTGGTGCCCTCAAAGTGTTTCTTGCACTCTCTCTCTAATGTTCTGCGTGCACCAGACGACGCTCTATTTTTTCGCTCATCCATCCCTTAAGTAGAGGATGAGACCCGCAATAAATGCGAAAAGTCTAAACGTCTTGCACAACTTACGAAGCGTCAGGAGCACCAATTGTTATTCCAGCAATACTCGCAAATCACCATGCTGTGATGCCACAAATCGCTATCCAACGATGACCACAAATCGCTGTCCAGTGATACTCCAAATCGATGTCCTGCTGACAGCACAAATCGCTATCCCGCGATAAACAAATCACTATCTAGTGATACCACAAATCGCTATCTCCAGCGACAACCACAAATCGCTATTCCAGCGATAACCACAAATCGCTATCTCCAGCGATAACCACAAATCGTTATTTCAGCGATAACCACAAATCACTATCTCCAGCAATAACCACAAATCGCTATTCCAGCAAATACGAAGTCGACTTACGCAACTCCAAACCCAAACCACAAATCGCTTATCCACAAACTCTAAACAGCTGAATCGTCATTCAGTTGAGAAGGACTTCTAAAAATCGCTGTCCAGCGAATACGAAATTGTCCTCAACAAGATTGGGCAATGTGCTTGAAAGAGACTGCAGCGAATAGGGGTTGGAGTGCGGCGAAGCTAAATAAGGAGAGAAACCCAACAAAACAATCAAGAAAGCAATCAAAATCACTAGAAAAATCGAATGTCTGGAGGTAGTGTAACCTGTCAATATTGTGGTTGGCACAATCACACTGCGCGACAATTCTTTGATATTGCTAAAGCCTTATCAGCAATGTTTTATCCCAAGCTGATCAAACTTGGTACCCTGATTCAGGTGCAACACATCATGTTACTGCTGATGATCAGGACATAATTTAAAGTTTTGATTACACTGGACCTCATTTGGTGGTGGTGGAGAATGGAGCTCAACTACCTATACCAAACATCAGTACACATCTCTAACCTTCCTCAAATCATAAATTTGTTCTTCGTGATGTTTTGCACATTCTAAGCATTGCAGACAATCTTACATCAGTTGGTTGATTTACAAAGGATAACAATTGCTCCTTTACCTTTACTAAATCAGGTTTTGTGGTTAAGGATCTTCAGACAAAAAATTTCATCATTGGCCGAGTCTTATCGGGTTGTACTCTTTCTCTATAAATTGTTGCAATAAGGAGCCAAACTCAACACTCGAGGTTGATTTAAACAAGTCGCCAATAGCTTTCTCAACCAAGTTTATTTCAATAAATGATTGGCAGAAAAGGTTGGGGCATCCTCATCAAAAAGTGCTGAGTTACTTACATAAAAATAAATTTATTAAGGTGTCTGTATAGAAAGATCTATCCTTGTGTTCTAGTTGTTTATTGGGAAAAACTCATAGACTGACTTTTAATAAGTGATCATTTGAAACTTTTGCACTGCTTGATATAGTTCATGCATATTTATGGGGACCATCCCTAGTTTCCTCTCAAGATGGTTATCAATATTATTTATTACTCGTTGATGATTTCTTGAGATTTTCATGGATATTTTTTCTATGTCAAAAATTTGATGCATTGGATGTAATACCTTGGATTTCCAAAACGATACTAAGTAAAAAATTCATGGATTTTTTTTCTTTGAAACAAAACTTAAAAATGTTTTTAGCAGTAGAAATGAACGATGATAAGTCATCGATTTTAGAAAACGTTGGGCAAGTCATAGGTATGTGGTCAAGTATTCATTAACCACCAAAGTGTTTCATTTATAAAAATGAGTTGTTTACTACAAACACCACTGCTTTAGAAAAACAGTATTTCATGAAACCAGATTTTGTAAAGGAAGCAGTACAACACTATCAGGCGAAACCCTTGAACTCGATGCCACCTTACTCAACATATCGCATCACAAGTTCAATACATATATTCTTCATTAAACGGGGTCAGAACCATTGCTGGGTTGGTAAGAAAACATTCAAATCAAATAAAGTATAAACTCATGAAAATACATAGACCACTTAAGGTCACAATTTGCAAAAATGATGCTCAAGTCTCCACGCTTTGTGTATATTGCGAAAGCCTCATCAATGCCACAATTTGAACATTTCGCTCAAGTCTCAAAGACTTGGCATATATCATGTGAGCACCTTAAAGGTCTCAATTAGAACATCGAACTCAAGTCTCTATGGCTTGGCACATTCATAGCCCATGAATTCAAGCGAGAGCTCCTCGAACTTAGCATAGTCATGCAGATATAATATGGGTCTTTGCTCTATCGGTCCAGTAATATATTGATCTCAACATCTTTTAAAAGATTATGCAAGACTTTGTCAAAACAACGCGCATTCATTTATACATTCATACATCGTTGGACCTAGAACTAATGTATTGTTTCGATATTAGCCATTCACCCTTGGTACACGAGAGAAGCTTGAACTTCGACATTAATACGACATTTTGAGGGTTTATTAATTTATGTATTTTATATACACCAAAGACCGGATGACCCTGTCCATGATAGGGTGGTAGAACTCATACCGGGATAATCCTAACAGGTTGTTTCGGATGCATCCTCTACTGCAGTAGTGGGGTTCAATCATCATATCTTAAGGATAACCCGACCTCCAAACCTCTTGATTGACAGAAGGTCCCTTGAACTCTATCAGTTCATGATAAATACATGTCACTTGTGATTGTATCATCATTGTCTGCCATGGTGAGCAATAGTCATGAAGGAGTTCGGCGGCATAATCGTTCTTTATAGGACATTCGAACGTCACTCAGGCAACCAGTGCATTATGCAATAAAGGAACATGTACCCCAACCTCATTCAGTATTCTGAAGCATGATCTAATTGTGTGGTCCAGGGACTATCATTATATTTTATTCATATGCATGCATGACTCTGCTCTCAGCATCTATGGCCTTCACGAGTACTTCACCTCTTTCGGGTGGACAACGAAGTCCAGCACTCTGACCCTTATGAGTCTAGTTGTACAATAGTATTTCACATGAGTATGCATGTACTACAATCACATCAGATCGACTGCTCGATGTATGTAACTGCAACGAGCACTTAAGTCTAGTCAAGGCACAACAACTACTATAGTGCACCAACCCTTACGAGTAAAGTACCACTACAAGAAAATACGTTGTTAGCGACAGACGTTAGCGACGGATTGGCGAGCGACAAATATTCATCGCTATAATTACTGAATCTTATGAAAATAGCGACGGAAGATAGTCTGTCACCTAGTCCGTCGCTAATTAGCGACGGATGTTGCGACAGACTGTTTTGTCAGTACGATCGCACCATTTACCGACGACGTTAGCGACGGAACCTAGTCCGTCGCTAAATAGCGACGGATGTGGCGACAGAATATAATCCGTCGCTATTTTCGCGAATTTGATTTTACGTTGGCTTAGCGACGGAATGAATCCGTCGCTAACTTTCGAATAACCCTAATCCCAGGCAGCTTTTCCTTTTCTTCTTTCGCTGCTCCTACCGTTCGCCGCTCCCGCCGTTCGTCGTTCGTCGGTCCCGCTCCCGCCGTTTGCCGCCCGGAGAAAGGTAACGCCCTCCCGTTTCCGGCAGGGGGTTAACCCCGTTTTCACGTAGGGGGTTAACCCCCTGCCGTTTCCGGCAGGGGGTTAACCCCCGTTTTCACGCAGGGGGTTAACCCCCTGTCGTTTCCGGCAGGGGGTTAACCCCCTCCCGGTTCATGCAGGGGGTTAACCCCTTGCCAGAAAACGCAAGGGATTAACCCCCTGCGTCCCCTGCCGTTTCCGGCAGGGGGTTAACCCCCTTCCGGAAAACAGAGGGGGTTAACCCCCGCGTTTTCCGGCAGAGGGTTAACCCCCGCGTTTTTCGGAAGGGGGTTAACCCCCTGCGTTTCTTGCAGAGGGCTAACCCCCTGCGTTTTTCGGCAGGGGACCCTTGCCCCTTGCCTTTCCGGTAGGGGGTCAACCCTGGCAGGGGGTCGACCCCGGCAGGGGGTTAACCACCTACCATAACAGGCTGGGGGTCGACCTGCTGCCCGAACAGGGGGTCAGTTAACTCCCTACGTTCCGTAAGGGGGTTAACCCCCTATGTTTCGTAAGGGGGTCGACCCCCTGTCGGAACAGCAGGGGAGTCGACCCCTTGCCAGAACAATTTTTTTTCTGTGGTGACTTCATTTTAAAACAGTGTTTTTTTGTGCAGATTTTTCAACGGAACTCGCTTGTGCCCCGCCACCCGTGGTAAGTAAGTGACAAAAACAATGCAAATCGGGTAAATACCCGTGGTGAATAAGTGATGCAAGCGCATCACATGTTATTTAATTTATTGAATGTAACACTTTATTGTTCACACACTCACTTAGTTGTTGATATCTAGGACTGCTTTGTTGGAGTTCGGAGATCATGCTGAGCATGATTTTAATGTATGAATATGGAAGTGTTCTTATTTTTGGAGTACGGAGTCCATGCTAGGCATGGTAGTAGTTAGTGGGATATTGAAGTGTGTTTGCTGCAGGTACATGTTTGAGATTTGTTTGATATGAATTATTTCAATGTATTGCAATGTTTGAGATTTGTCTGCCTTAGAGCACATATGAGCATGATAGAATCACATATAAAGTTTTTTTGACTGCATTAGAACACATATGAGCATGCTTGAATCACATATTCAGTTTTTTGCCTGCCTAAGAACACATATGAGCATGTTATAATCACATATTCAGTTTTTTGACTGCCTTAGAGCACATATGAGTATGTTATAATAACATATAGAGTTTTTTTATTGCATTAGAGCACATATGAGCATGTTATAATCACATATAAAGTTTTTTTGCCTGCCTAAGAACACATATGAGCATGATAGAATCACATATAAAGTTTTTTTGACTGCATTAGAACACATATGAGCATGCTATAATCACATATTCAGTTTTTTGACTGCCTAAGAACACATATGAGCATATTATAATCACATATTCAGTTTTTTGACTGCCTTAGCCCACATATGAGCATGCTATAATAACATATAGAGTTTTTTTACTGCCTTAGAACACATATGAACATGCTATATATCATTTATGATAGAATCACATATAAAATTTTTTGCTTTGCCTGCCTTAGAGCACATATGAGCATGCTATATTCACATATTCAATTTTTTTACTGCCTTAGCACACATACGAGCATGATCGAATCACATATATAGTTTTTTGCCTGCCTTAAAGCACATCTGAGCATGGTAGAATCACATATAGAGTTTTTCTAGATGCCTTAGAACACATATGAACATGCTATAATCACATATTCAATTTTTTGACTGCCTTAGCACACATATGAGCATGATAGAATCATATATATATATATATATATATATATATATATATATATATATATATATAAAACTTTTTGTCTGTCTTAGAGCACATATGAGCATGATAGAATCACATATAGAGTTTTTTTATTGCCTTAGATCACACATGAGCACATGATAGAATCACATATAGTGTGTAATTTATTTCATTATATTTTGTTTATCAATACTGACTGTTCTTTTCTTGTGTAGGTTGCTAGCGATAATCAGCGTAGTGGAGCTGAAGGGACAGATAAAGACAATGAACAAGAAGACGCACAAAATCTTGGCGATGATTAGAGGACTGTGTTGAAGAAGTTCTATTTTTTTTATTTTTCCTAATTGTAATTGTTGAATTGTAAATAATTAAACTTCTTAATTTTAAGGTGGAACGATTAATTGTTGTAGATTCTTGTTATATAAATTTTTTTGTGTGGTTTGTTTTTTATTTACAGGAAATATAAATTGTACAGGAAATAAAAATTGTACAGTTCTCGGTATTTAATTTTCAAATAAATTTTTTTTATTTTTTTTCGTGTTTGCGACGGATTAGCGACGAAACCATCCGTCGCTATTCATATTAATCTAGCGACGGCATAGCGACGGAAGTAAATCCGTCGCCAAGCCGTGGTCGCCGTTTAGTACCGGCAGATTGGCGATGGAATATAGCGCTCGTTATTCCGTCGCAATTAGCGACGGACCTGGCGACGGAATAATTCCGTCGCCAGTTAGCGTCGAAATATTCGCGACGTAAGCATACTGTCGCCTCGTTGTCACTAATTCGTCGCTAACCATGTTAGCGACGGAATGTGGTCGTCGCTAATCTACTGCTTTGTTGTAGTGTACCCTTACAGGTGAAGAAGGTGAAACTAGCCATTTTGGCAGTGTTCCGACAACAGGTGCATTATCGTGCCATTCAAATAAGTTTAGACAAGTATTTTGTCAAATATTTCGGCAACACTTCTTCTGCTTAACTGAGGAAGCGTGATGACTTTTTCTACTTATAGAAAGTACTTGTCAGAAATGGGGCAACACCTCTTCTCTTTAACAGAGTACGTGTAACGCTCTTTGTAAGCTTGGTTGAGCTTCTTTCAAAAATTTTGGCAGTACTTCCTCACTTTTACGGAGAAAGTGTGCGTTCTTTTAAGCTCAGTGAGCATTTTTTTATAAATTTTGGCAGCACTTCCTCTCTTTGATGGAGAAAATGCTACGCTTAACTCGGGGATACATGTGCACCATTGTGTATACTTTGCATCTATTATGGTTCGTTGGAACCTTAGGCCTTAGATAGGCCATGCTCAAGTGACTTAGATTTTTAAGAAAAAATAGTTTTGTGCAAGAGCAAAGCCTTTATAATAGGGACTTCTTTCATCAATCAGAATCTTGATCGAGAAGCGGCATATAGAATCACATTGACGATATGAGTTGATCTTCATTTGAACTCTCATTTATGCGCAGGTATATGTAATATAAGCATGAGCTTGTGCGATATAGTGTGGCAGCGTAAATGAAAATATATGTAATATTCAGTGTGAAAAACTAAACTAAATAACTTGCAGAAAGAAAATACATATATATTTGCAGAAAGCAGAAACCTTAGTATTGTTCGTTGTGACGACAATCTTAAAAGTATAAGCAAATATATATATATATATATATATATATATATATATATATATATATATATATATGCAAAAAGCAAGAGCCTTGGCATCGTTCAACACAACGACAATCTTAAAAGCATAATTAAATACATATATACATGAAAAGCAAGAGCATTTATCGAAAAATATCCAATGATAGTCGTAAGAGAATGCACATGAACACCGAAGTGTCCTAGAGGGCGTAAACCAAGGACTAGGGTCAGATACTATTTTTAGAAATATATACAATCTATATCACACCACAACAATTAGCAATCATTTGATAGAGAGAGAGATTGGCGAACAAACTTACTCTTCAATAGGTGAAAATGACTTCAGTTGTGCTTTAGCCCACTTTAAACCTAGTTATGGTTAAACTGGGTTTGAACCTTTTTTAGATAGGCTAAAATAGGTCAGATGAGTTTGACCTAGTTGAGAAAAAGGAAGAGCATGTCAAGCTGCTAAGACCAAGTGGTATTGACCCAACTACGTTTGGTCCAAGTCAACTGGGTCAGGCAGGTCTGAACTTAACTTAAGTAGGCTAGGTTTAGGTTAGGTGGGTCAGACCTAGGCTAGGACCAAAGGAGGTTGTCTTGATCAAACTTAACTAGACCCAGTTGAACTCAAGCTTGGTCAGACAGACTTAGGTTAGGTTAGAACCAGGTCAAGTGGGCTCAAGTAGGCTAGTCTAGGTAGGAGAGGTTCTAGAGAAAGAAAGAGGTAGAAAGAGAAAAGGGGGGTCAAATTTTCTAAAAGGAGAGCAAGACTTTTCTTTATAGGCAAAGGGTGGAGGTTTTTTAAGGATAAGTCTTATCTTTTTAAGGATAAGTCTTATCCTTTTAAGGATAAGTCTTATCCTTTTAAGGATAAGGCTTGTCCTTTTTACCCTTTTACTCATCTCTTTCAGGGTAAGGACAAGTGGTTCCTTTTGTGTGGGGCCCACTCGGATATTTTTATGAGATATTTTTTGAGTTTCACAAGATATTTTTTGAGATATTTTTATGTATGGCCTGCCAACATTTTTTGTGAGACCCACAACTTTTTCGGGATTTCGTCATTTTTTTCTCGAAAATTTCTGAGTATGACATTTTCTTCGTCTATACGAAATTAAGAAAGTTGACTCGTTGAAATCTTTTAATTTTACTCAAGAAGGAAGTTATGACTCCCTGACTGATTGAGCATATATTTGCGTTGATACAAATGTCATAAATATAATCAATTCATTGAAATCTATTCGTTTCGTATTTCGGTATCATATGCTATTTTTACATAAAATACCTCATGAATTTATTCAAAAATTTTGTTAAAAAATTATGGGTTTTACATTGGATGTTTTCAAAAGTTTTAGACCCTTATAGAAAAACAATTGAGATTTTTCATAAAAACTTTTCAAAGTGATGGTGGAGGTGAATTTGTTGGCAGCCAATTTTCCAATCTTTTGAAGTAATAGGAAATTTTTCATAGATTGCCATGCCTGCATACACCCCAAAAAATAGGCTTGTAGAGCGGATGCATAGAGAAGTAATTGAAACAAGTGTGACTATGGTGATATTAGCTTCAATGTCATCGATTTTCTGGGTTGATGCCTTTAGAGTCGCAGTTCACTTAATAAATAGAATGTTGTCTATTGTGCTAAAATTCAAATCTCCTTATGACATACTTTTTCACAAAATTCCAGATAATTCTCAACTTCACACTTTTGGTTGCACCTGTTATCCCTTTTTTGTTCATTATCGAGATCACAAACTTCAACTAAAAGCTAACACTTGTGTTTTCTTTGGATATGGATTACAACACAAAGGGTTTCTTTGTTATGATCTACTTTGCAAGAAATTTTTTATTTCTCATCATGTCTCATTTGACAAGAACTCCTTCTTGTTAAAAGGAAAAGGAGTTCCTATGGCAACTGAAGATGTTTCCTTATGGATACAACAAATTCAACCAAGTTTGAACTCTACACGAGAAGATGAACATAAAAAAGGAAATAGTTATCGTAACCATGTTCACAATATCTTACTTCCCTCACACCCAGCTAAATTTGGACCATCTCAGGACCCTATTATAGCACATTAACCTCAACCCTTCCCTCCTCCAACCTATGTCAATCCTACCCAAACTGAAAATGCTCAACCCCTTCCAGATCCATTGAGAACTCATCATATGATCACTCGATCCATGGATGGAACCTTGAAACCCATATTATTTCTTTCCAAATATAGTTTTCTTGTAGCCTTGATTCACAAATTAGTTATAGAGAGTGAATCATCTACATTCAATCAAGCTAAGAAAAATCCAAAGTGGTGCTCTGCTATGGAAGTTGAATTTCGGGTACTTCTCAAAAATAAAACTTGGGTTTTGGTCCCACCATCTAATAATCAAAATATAGTTGGGTGTAAATGGGTTTATAGGATAAAAAAACAATTGATAAATCTAAGAAACTTCATCTCTCTGCCTACTCTATTGCAGACTAGACTGGTTGCCCTAATGACAGACAATCTATCGGGGGTTATGTAATTTTTCTTAGAAATAATTTAGTTTCATGGATCTCGCAAATGCAACGTATTGTGGCTTGCTCATGTATTGAGTCCGAATATAAGGCCTTAGCTGGCGCAACATCAGAAATTATTTGGCTCATGTCATTACTTCAAGAACTTGGCTTGTCAAATCTGTCTTCACCTACTATGTGGTGTGACAACATGAGAGGAACCTATTTGGTTGTTAATCCTATATTTCATGCTCGCATGAAACACATTGAAATCGACTTTCCTTTCGTGCATGAATTTGTTCATCAAAAAATCCTAGTCATCCAATTTATATCCACAAGTGATCAGGTGCACGATATTTTCACAAAACCTTTGAGCTCAAACATATTCAGTCAACTCAGATCCAAGCTTCAAGTTTAGGATGGAACACTCAGCTTGCAAGGAGATCTTAAGTAAATGGATCTACTCCATGTGTCCAAGATCCAGTCAACCTAAATCAAATGGTCTTAGATAATCATCAACAAGATAAGTGTAAATTGTTATAACAATGACAGTTACCCTCATACGAGGGATAAAGATAAACCTCAAATGTAACCAATGATAATCATGTATTTATGGTGCTCAATGAAGAATGGTCAGCTATGATACATTATTATGTGATTGACCTTACCACAATGGATGTAGGTTTGAGTAAAACTGAACCACGTAAATATATTGGCCTTCTGTGTATTGTTTCTTTTCTTCCATTCTGATATCTTTTGGATAGTTCCCTAAAGGCTTATTTGATGCACTGTCCCCCACCCAAAATTGGACGGCATGGCTTGTTGGGATGGTGTATGAAACAATCATTGCACGTGGCAGAAGCATGAAACACGTGTCCACCGCGTCCATGGAACGACATTTCATTGTTCTACCCCCACCTCACCTCCCTCCTTGTCATGAAAAGAATAGGGACAGGAGGAACAAAATGTTAAAAAAAATTGTGTAATTCACTCTCCGTCGTTTCTCTTTGGCTGCCACTCTCCCCTAACCTTGAATCTCCCCTCTTGCTCTCGCTGCCTCTCGACCCCAGAACTCCACCTTTGTCAAGCGATGACCACCATCCCTCTGGCAAGTGGTGACTATTGTCCCTCTAGAGAGCCTCAACCACCATGCCTCTAGCGTCCTTTCAGGTGAACAAGCAAGCCCTCTCTGAACCTTGACCACCATCCCTCCGACATATTTGGTTGTGTATTTGTTTGTACACATTTTATATTGTTTTGGTATTTAGACCCAATTTGAAATCCATATTCAGAGTAGAATCATGATTTTTTATAAACATTCATAATTGGATACAATATGATATCAATTATAACATTGGGATAGCAAAAAAATGGTTGTGTATTTGTTTTTATATAAGATTTATATTGTTTTGGTATTTGGATCCAATTAAAGATCTATATTCAAGGCAAAAATCCATGATTTTCGAAAAACATTCATAATTGGATTCAATATGATACCAATTATAACAATGGGATATCAAAAAAATGGTATTCATGCAAGTTTTATTATGTTTCTACATGTTTTATATTGTTGTGAAATTTGGATCCAATACAAGATCGATATCGGAGGTTAAAATCCATAATAAATATGTTGAAATATGAATATTGGTGGGTGAATCGGGTTGTACATCCAAAATAAAGTTATTCAATCTATTATCAATGTGTGTTCAAGTTGTCCACAGAGTATGAATCAAACAACAAACATAAGTACATAACCTCATTAGACACTAAACAAACGTTGGACTTCATATAGTTGTTACATAAGATATAATGTGTGTTATGTCCATTTTTATTCGTTCATTTTGTCCAATCCTGGACAAGGCATCAAACAAGCCCTAATGACTAGGGTGTCTCCTCCTGCCAAACATATGACATATATGTTTCTACACACTTTGAAATACATGGCAAGAGAAAAACAAATGGTTGTGGCCTCTTTGCAACAAAGAAGACGTCTATTAGGAAAGGAGATCCCAAAAGACTGTAATTTGTTCTGCACTAAAAGTCCTTCATAGCATGCTAAATAGACCACCCAACATGATCTAGGAAGCACTCCTTTAGCCTAAACCAGCTTAAACCAAGGTTGTTGAGCTGCATCATAATCTATTAGATTGGTATGAGTCCATATCCAAATCTGACTTAAGATTTTACCCATCAAGTCCAACATGATTAATATTAAAATCCAAATGGATCCACACTTCACATCCGCCATTATACTTATTTGGATTTATCCATGTCAAACTGAGACCTATACAAAATATATTATTAGGTCCAAATATATGTCCTGATATTATCTAGATTCAACATAAATTGTGGATCAAATCTGGATCTATATCCTATATTCGGGAAATTTACTTATCTAAATCCATCATAAAACCTAAACCAAACCTAGATCCATATCCCATATTCGAGAATTTTACTTATTAAGATCCAACATTAGATTCATTCAATAAGAGAACCCAATAATGAATTATTCAAATATTTATACGCATCAACCATAATTGAGCTCATATCATATTATGATATTTGAGTAAAAAACTATTCCAAACCGGATACCAATACTTGATCCAAGTTGAGTTATTTTCTCAACATCCAAATAACCTCAAAATATTCACAGAGTGACTCATTCAGTTATAATAATAGTTCAAGCAGGTTCAATGATGTTTCCTGGATCTAAATCTTATTAACTGGATGTTTCCTGGATCCAAAACTTATAACTAAATATATTTTGATCCATTCAAGTTCAATAAGATTCAATAGCATTGTCTGGATCCAAACTAATACAAGTGGATCCAAACTAATACAATTGGATCTAAACTCATTCTACTGAATCTATCCATGTTCATACAAGTTGAATTAAATCCAAAATATTTTACTGGATCAAACCAAGGTTTATGTAACCTTACTAGATCCAAACATTTGATCTAATATTTATCAAGTCCAATCTTGATCCAAACATTAGATTTAATAGATCCTAGTCCAATTAAACTTAATCCATTATAAAAAATTGATCAATACTAAGTCATACCAGATTCATATCCATATATAATAGGATCCAAATATGAAAAAAAATATAGCATATAAAAAATACTATGCAATTACATACAATATTTCAAGATCCAAAAAATACATGCATGCTAAAAAATTCATCTCTTATATCAGGGTAGCGATCCAAAGCAAATCATAACTGGGTCTAAAAATAATTTACTAGATTCAACCAAGTTTATAGAAAACTACTTGTATCAACTTAATCAAATCAAAACCCAAACTTGTTTGGATAAAACTCTGGAAGGTACTCCTCAAACCAGAAACACTTTTCTGCAAAATCAGAAAACTCAAAAAGTAGTTCAGAGCAAAAAATAATAATTCTAAACTCCAAAATATAATTTTCAAAACTTTATGAGTTCAAAACTTTATGGCTCGATTGAGCATGTGTATAAGGTCTACAACAAGTCGTTAAGCTGGAGAAGCGCCCTCGAAGGCCACATAAGAGTTCATGGTGGCACCGCCTCTGAGTGGTTTGCCACTAGTAGTTCCCTTGAAACCACCAACGGTAGAATCATCAACCCCACCACATCAACTAGGACAACACGACCACCGATGATTTAGCTGATGCAGATTCAAAGCTCAAGAAGAAGGCCACCACTGCTTGTGTTCTCTACAAGAAGTAGTTCCCATCCATGAAATCAATGTTTGGTTACATGAGGTGCCACCCTGATTGGGACTCAAGGGAAATTCAGCCACCCGAGAAGCTCCAGAGCTCCCATGTATTGTAGAAAATTCGAGCTAGGATCGCCTTGTGGCTGAGTCAAAGTCTCCAGCCCGGTTCTCGGGATGATAATCTTTACTTTTTTAATGCAATTGTAGAGCTTTGGCAGCTCCGCCAATCTCAGCCAGCTCTTACTTCGACAACGATCAAGACAGAGAAAGGGGTTCTGCTCTGCCCTTTTCTTTTGTTGTTTTTGTTTTCTTTCTGCCGCCTCACACCTACAACGTGAACCATCAGACACGATCGTTCGATGGACAAGCTCTTTCGATGCTGGGCTCCCTTCGACAGTCTCTTTTCGACTGTCACGTCATTACGCTGCAGCCGATTCTCTCATGCAGCACCATCAACCAAGCACGAGGGTTCCTGGGTTTTCTAGTGAGGGAAGCTCACATCCGTCGGGCACCATCGCTTAAACGAGAACCGAGCTCTGATACCATTGTTGGAATTCAGATCGGCCCGTGTGCAGTGAGGGTGAGTATTAGTTCAATAGTGGAGAAAGGGAGTGTATATTTGATTAAAGACCTGCTTAGGGGGGTCCTTCTACGTCCATGTTTGCAGTGCGCAGGAGCTAAGAATTTATAATCCTGTCCTAGGTAGCCATTATTCCAACCTTGAATGGGGTTTTTAAACTCATTCATAGAGTTTTAACTCACACATTATGTGAATAATGAGCCCACCATCATGCAGCTCATCAGATTCCGGTGTGAGACCCTATGGCCACACTGGATCTATTATCATATAGTATCTAAGTAGGGGTGGCAAAACCCGACACGACCCGCCAACCCGCCTCTTAGGCGGGTTCGGGTTGGGCTTAAGCCAACCCGTTTAATAAACGGGTTGACCCACGTAACTCGTTTATTAAACGGGTCGGGTTCGGGTTGGGGGTATGCCAACCCGCCAACCTGGCTGACCCGTTTAATAAACGGGTTAGGCGGGTGGGTCAACCCGCCAACCCGTCTGCCAACTTGCCAACCCGACCTGCCAACCCGTCCTGTCAACCCGCCAACCCGACCCGCGAACCTGAGAACCAGTTTACCCGACCCAACACATTTATTAAATGGGTTGGCGGGTCATCTCGGGTTACCCGTTTATTAAACGGGTCGGGTTCGTGTTTGCCACAGCCGACCCATTTAATAAACGGGTCGGGTTCGTGTTGAGGTATGCTGATCCGCCAACCCGTCGGGTCGACCCGCCAACCCGTCAGGTCGACCCAACACGATTGCCACCCCTATATCTAAGTGTTTATATATATATATATATATATATATATATATATATATATATATATATATATATATATATATATATATATATATATTTAAACTAAGGGTTGTTATGTGTTGGATCTCACTTTGCACGTATTGAGGAGCAAGATAGGTTCATCCGCCTAATGCTCCACATATGAGCAACCAAGCCTATCACTTGTGATTTGTGTGGCAAGATTTCTTACTCGGGCCTTAGTGAGACTAAAATATTTTATAGTTCATCGTGAATCATGCATATATTCATATGATGATTGAATGACTGGAGATTAAGAGCAAATCAGGTGATCTGTCAAGTCACTTTAAGAAAGTGATTTGGCATCTTCACCATCCATTGCTTCATCCGGCGAGGACCACATGGTCATGTGTACATTGTGGACGGTGAGGATGCCAAATCACATTTTATAAAAGTGATTTAGAAGTGATCTGCTCTACCGAGATTCTGCATCATCTAGCGTCATTTGTCTACATTCAAATTTTATAAATAAAAATGCAGCTCTATAAGTAGATGCAGTAGTTGGAGATGAGGATAGGTGAACCATCACAAATGTGGCCTGAAGAGAAAGTGCTGACCCCTTCATCTCAGGTTAACTCCCTGACCCCACCTGGGGTTTACTTCACATGGGGGCAGGCCTTAAGTGACCCAGTTCTCAACCACGCTTCGTTATATATATATATATATATATATATATATGTGTGTGTTAAATGGGTTTTTCTGCTCTTTCAGTGTTTTTCCTGCCGTTCCATTGGGAAGGGTGATTTAGGAGGAATCCACAACTAGATCATGCATTTTTTATGAAAAAATTTGATATTTAGAGCTTCAAAATTTTACAAAGATTTTGGACCGTTGATTTTTGAACGTTATAAAATCAAGTACATAGATCACATGTATGGTCAGAATTTAAAAATAAAACTAAAAATTGAAGAGTCATCACAAATCATATTGCACCTGATATTTTCACAACCACGGTGGTTTCTCTACTCTTAAAATTTTAGAGGCGGCCCACAAAGGCAAGGTGGTAGTGGGGCCCACCCAGGGTTTTCCTCCCTTCGGCTAGAGTTCCTCATCATAAAAAAAAGGCATGGTTAATTTTAGTTAAATTTATCCACAATTTGCTGTATTTGAACATGTATCACCAAATGTTTGCTTATAAGGTCTCACAATTGACAACCATGAGGCACTAAAAGGTGAGCCCATAATTCATAATTAATGAAAATTAATAGAGAATATAAAATAATGAATAAGTGGAAAGGCTATAACTTTCTTGAGCTTAATGCTATGTAAGATTATACTAATAATGGTTTCATGGAAAACTCATGCAGTGAATGTTTAATAATTCTAATTGATGTATTCACATACTTGTCCAGTGCTTTTTTTTTAATAGGCAAGTTCGGGTTAGGCAGACCCATAACAAATGGGGTTTGAACTCACAACGTCCCACCACAATGAGACGTGCACTGAGAGCTCCTACCAACCACACGGAGCCCCTTTGGTGTCTAGTGCCTTTTTGTCCCCCGCATAGGGATGGCAGTGGGGCGGGGGACAAGGTCTCCACCCCCGCCCCGCCTCAAGATTTTATCCTCCACCCTCACCTCCATCCCCGGCAGGGATGGATTTTATCCTCCACCCCCGCCTTCATCCTCGTTTCATGTCCTCCATCCCCGGTACAAACGGGGATGAGGCGGGGCGGGGAAAAGTGGTCGGGGCGGGGATGAGGATGAGGCGGGGTGGGGAAAAGTGCACGTCCATCCCCGGACAGGGATGGATTTTAACCTTCATCCTCGCCTGCATCCCCGTTTCATACCCTTCATCCCCGGTCCAAACGGGGCGAGGCGGGGCCCCGCTTTCCCCCGGTCCACTGCCATCCCTACCCTCGCATATCACACCGACAATGAAGACATTTTTTATGCAGCCGCTGCTGATGGCCACCCATCTCAATATTTGTTGGGATGAAAACCACACGCACGAAAATGCCAAGATGAAAGGCTGACAATGCAGCACCGCTGCATATGATGTGAACAGTATATGTATTCACAAAGTTTTGTTTGTTTTGTTTTAAGGGCCTGTTTGAAATTTAGGAACTGGGATAGGAGTTAATGCATTTGGCAAAAAGTTGGTCAAACTACCACTTGGTAGCTGTTTGAATACTGGTAGATGGTTAGGGTGGGGTTTGGTTAGGACCAAGGTAAAACCAAACTTTGAACCAAAATTTTGGATATGGTATTGAGTCCGAACCCAAGTCTAATCGGGTTTATTATAAAAAAAAAAATATACCCAAACCCGATAAGAATTACATGAACCAAACCCGGATTATACTCAATGAAATGATATTTTTTTATTCCTTTTTACATTGAAAAATTATGGGTCTTAATCAGAACTCGGGTCGGGTACAAGTCTGGTATAAAATTTCACAAACTATACTCAGGTCCATGTATTATAATTTGAACCTTCAAGTTTGAACCCAGGTTTTAATCGGGTATTCTTATTTATCACCCTACCTGGGGCCTATAAGATTTGGTTCGGGTGGGTCCAATAAACCAGGCCCATTGGCACCTAACTGGGATGGAAGTTAATGCATTTGAGATTGAAAGTGGCATTGTATTTACAATAAAGCATAGAGTTGACAGCTACCACCTCTAGCAGGTGGCAAATCCAGGATTTGGCACCTGCAATGCCACTTCCCATAGTTTCCAAACAGGTCCAAGTACTTCTCAATGCCAGCCATTTAATTAAGCTTGCCCATCAAACCAAATAAAAAAAAAAAAAAACAATCTTTTAATTGGCAAGTGGCGTGGCAAAATCACAACCATTGAATTTTGTATGGGGGTGATATACTGTGGGCGTTCCGTACGGAAAAGATATTAAAAAAAAATTCTTGTGAAACATGAACTTCACAATTTTTTATATTAGTTTTTTTGGAAATGATAAGAGGGACCATAACCTACCTATGCTTGGAGAGTGCCCACTGGCCATAGTAACAAATACCGCGAGATTTCTGAAAATCTCGTAATAATATCGCGAGAAATTTCCTGAAAGTTTAAAACCGCAATTTCTCGTGAGATTTTCAAAATATCCAAGAATTATGAAAAAACATAAATATTGTGATTTAAAGGTAATATTTACATTTTAAACAGTTATTTATCATGAAAAAATCATGTATTTTTTATTTTTAAAGAATTTTTATTAACATTTTTCTTATAAAAAATAATTTTTATGTTTTTTAATTTATTTTTTTATTGCAGAGATTTTGCCAAAAATTGCAGAGATTTTTGAAAAATTTTCAATCAAGTTTTTCAAAAACTAGATTTTAAAGAAAAAAACGTTTGTTACTATGCCACTGGCTCACGCCCAAGCCCTTAGTTTGGCAATCCCATTGCTTATAAAAACGTTTTTTTATAAGCAAGCTTTGGGTTAGGCAGACCCCTACCTACTGGGTTTTGAACTTGCAACGTCCCACCACAAGGAGACGTGCACTGACAGCTCCTACCAAAGACGCTGAGCCCCCTTTGGTGTATAGTGCCTTTTCGTCCGCCACAAATCCCACCGACGAATGCACGAAGACATTTTTTTATGCAGCCGCTGCTGATGGCCGTCCATCTCAACATTTATTGAGATGAAAACCACACTCACGAAAATGCCAAGATGAAAGGCTGACAATGGGTGCTGCATCATGCAGCACCGCTGCATATAATGTGAACAGTATATGTACTCACAAAGTCTTTTTTCTTTCTTTTAAGAGCCTGTTTGAAATTTAGGAACTGGGATAGGAGTTAATGCATTTGGCAAAAACCTGTGGCTGTTTGAATACTGGTAGATGGGTTAGGGTGGGGTTTGGTTTGGACCCAGGTAAAACCAGTCTTGGACCAGAATTTTGGGTATGGTATAGAGTCCAAAACCCGATAAGAATTACATGAACCATACTTGATAAAACCACATTTTTTTAATCATTTTTACATTGAAAATTTGTGGGTCTTAATCGGAACTAGGGTCGGATATGGGTTTAGTATAAAATTTCATAAACTATACCCAGATCCTTGTATTAATCAGACTTTTGAGTACAAATTCGGGTCTTAATCAGGTAGGATATTCTTATTTATCACTAGGGCTAGGGGTGGCTATCGTGTCGGGTTGGCGAGTCGACCCGACGGGTTGGCGGGTCAGCATACCTCAACCCGAACCCGACCCGTTTATTAAACAGGTCGGTTGTGGCAAACACGAACCCGACTCGTTTAATAAACGGGTAACTCGACACGACCCGCCAACCCATTTAATAAATGGGTTGGGTCGGGTAAACGGGTTCTTAGGTTCGCGGGTCAGGTTGGCAGGTGGTCGGGTTGGGTTGGCGGGTCGGGTTGGCAGATGGGTTGGCGGGTTGACCCAGCTGCCTAACCCGTTTATTAAATGGGTCAGCCGGGTTGGCGGGTTGGCATACCCCCAACCCGAACCCGACCTGTTTAATAAACGGGTTACGCGGGTCGACCCGTTTATTACACGGGTTGGCTTAAGCCCAACCCGAACCCGCCTAAGAGTCGGGTTGGCGGGTCGTGTCAGGTTTTGCCACCCCTAACTAGGGCCTATAGAATTTGGTTCGGGTCAAGTCCAGATAAACCAAGCCCGTTGACACCCTAACTGGGATGGAAGTTAATGCATTTGAGATGGGAAGTGGCATTGTATTTACAATAAAGCATAAAATAAACAGTTGCCACACCTAGCAGGTGGCAAATCCAGGATTTGCCAGCTGCCACTTCCCATAGTTTCCAAACAGGTGCTAAAGTTCAGCCGGGCTTGTCCATCAAACCAAATAAAAACAAAACAAAAAAAAAACTCTTTTAGTTGACAAGTGCTACCATTCAATTTTGTATGGGGTGATATACTGTGGGCGTTCTATAGGGAAAAGATATTAAAAATAAAAAGATCTTGTGGAACATGAACTTCACAATTTTTTATATTAGTTTTTTGTTTGTAATTCTCAAATTTCCCTGTTGTTGTTGAAAGGAACAAGAACTTAAATGATATTTATTGTATATTTTTTTCCAATGGGAGCAACTGAAGTGTGGTTGGCGCCCACATAAAATTTTAGAATTAAGCATAGCACATGCCAATAGATCTTTACTTAAAAAAGAAAATTAGCCATAAACCTAATTACTCTTCAACCCCAAGTAGCGGTAAGAATGGCAGTGAACGAGGTGGAGGTGGAGGTGGAGGTGGAGGTGGGGGACAAAGACTCCACCCGCGCCCTGTCTCAAAATTCTGCCCTCCATCCTTGCACAAGTTTTAATTTTAACCTCCATCCCCGCTTTCATTCTTGTTTCATGTCTTCCATCTTCGGTCCAAACAGAGCGAGACGGGTAGGGACCCCATTTCTCCCTTGTCCACAGTCATTCCTAAAGGTATTTTTGTTATTTTACTAATGGAGATAGAGGGTGAGACGGGTCGGGGCGAAGAAAAACATAAGTCCATCCTCGTCTCCATTCCTGCACAGGTTTGGATTTTAACCTTTATCCCTGCGTCCATTCTCGGTGTAAAAGGGCAAGGCGGAGCGGGGCCCGTTTTTTCCCTAGTCCACTGCATGCCATCTCTAATTAGTGGTGTCAATGAGTTGGGTTTAGTTCAGACCCAGGTGAAACCAGACCTGGCACTGATTTTAGAGAATGGTATTGGGTCCAAACCCGGGTCTAATCGAACCTATCATAAGAGAAACCATGGTGACCATATTTGAATATATAGAAAGGTGACATTTTCATTTGATATGACTTTTGTCTAAATCATGAAAGAAGAGAGTTCCATTGGGACCAAGTTGAACCTAGTGGTGCATCCCATATCCAATTTGATAATGAATACGGGCATATGACACATTCAAAATTTAGGGGGCCTTTATTTCATCCTAAAAGGCTAGAAGAGGTCCCTTTTTTTCACATGCAAGAGGTATATATTTTTTTGTGAAAATGGGACTCCCATACGGGTTGAAAAGATTGCTCTTTGGAGAAATATGTTTTTTTTATGACAAAGAAAGCTGGGATTTGGCAGACCCTTACCAGTTATATAACCATACCATTTGGGGTTCGAACTTGCAACCTCCCAACACAAGGAGACGTGCACTAACTGCTCTTTGGAGAAATGTTGATGCCTGATAGGGCCAACATATTGAAAGTGAAAGGCCCCACTTATTCCCCATCCCCCCGCCCGCGGCGATGCACTTTTCCACATAGAGCGTGTTTTACACCAAACCCTCTCTTGCATCTGTGCACCCAGCACACACATCGTTAAAGGGTCAAGAGTAAGGGTGTCAACAGGCCTGGTTCCCTATGGGGTTGTTTGATGGCTTGTCCAAGATTGGGCGAAATGAACAAACAGAACCAAACACAACATTGGCTATGTTGGTTCGGTTCTTTTTGCTCCAAGTTCAACAAATGTCGGTTGTTTGATGGGGAAAGAATGAAGAAGAAGAAGAAACCCCAATCAAGAAGAAAAAACCTTAATCAATAAGAGAACTCTAATCAATAAAATCAAACAAAAACCTAATATATGAAAATCAAACAAAAACCTCTTGATGCAATGCTACGGTGGACTCGGTACACACCGATCCACAATCCAAGATCCAAACATATTCAAACACACGCGGAAGCTGAAATGATGCAGAGTCCAAACAGAATTCTGAAAAACTGATTTTCGGGATTTGTGAACTCTGTTTTGACAGAGGAGATCCAAATGAAAGTTGTGTGCGATTCGCACAACTTTCCAACGAATCCAAAAATATCAGATTCAGAGCTGGAATGACCGCTCCACAGACTCGACACCAGGACTGTTAAACAAGTCTAACACAGATTATCAAAATTCAGGGGATAGACTGTTTGAAAGGAATTTTGACCCTTCAAACATTAGAGTTTGGATAAACTCACAACTGACAAAATGAATGTCAGATCAAGACCTTTCCAGAACACTAAAGATCGCAATTTTTGGAATTTTCTATAATCTTATACGAATTTTTGAATTTTAGAATGGTATGAGTTATTGTTTCAGAAAATAAAATTCAAAGATTCGACAGTAACAACAAAGATCAATATTTTTGAAGCAACTAAGCAACGATTCAATCAAAACAAAAAACATGAAAGTTGTAGGTCTAGATTATAAATTTCCACAGAATAAAAAAAATCAAAATTTCATTCAGGAAATCTCCAGATAATCAGAAAATACTGAACACTATTAAGTTGGTTCTGAACCAAACTGGTGACAGTGGATGACTACCAGTCTGAGACTTTGACAGACAGATTCAGGGGTTTAAATGAAAGAATCTCAGAAACCTTTCAACTATAAAGTTGTAGGAAATTGTTTTAGATTTCCAGGAAGCTAAAGAACACGAAAATCCGCTAAGTATTGAGTATGATACGGATGTTTTATCAGAGACTTCTCTGTTATCTCGTAACAACGTTTTGGTCTTTTTGGTAGGGACCGAGTTCATTCACACACAACAATAATCTGAAAGAACTTAATACCAAAGAAGACAAATTTTAACATAAAACTCCTCTAAGCATGTATTTGCAACTCTTTAATGATTCAATACAACTTAGCAACGATAAAACATGAACAATCGCAAGCAAAAGTGAATCAAAGTAGTAAAGGACAAGAAAGAAGAACCAATGTTGATATCTGAGCTGAAATCGATAATGGCCGTCGTTGGGAAGCAACTGACGTCATAAGATGAACCACGGACAGTAGAGATGGATTATCAACCACCAGAAACAAGTTTGGTACAACCACAACGATTGTAACCTCTCACAAGGTGATACACGATTTCACCTTCTCCAAG
This sequence comes from Nuphar pumila, assembly GCF_984573655.1. Lineage (NCBI taxonomy): Eukaryota > Viridiplantae > Streptophyta > Magnoliopsida > Nymphaeales > Nymphaeaceae > Nuphar > Nuphar pumila. The sequence goes on along the minus strand of NC_143257.1, from coordinate 2,931,852 downwards.
CAACCTTCCACCAAACATCCACACTCAAAAGCTTTTCTCAAGCACCAACAATACCAAAAACTTGATTTTTATCACTCTAGAACTAGCCACACTACCAATTTCGAAATTGAACAAGACCCCTCACACCTTGGTCTACCTCCCTAGTTAAGGGCTTAGGTTGCTTGGGAGGAGCCACAATAAAGAGACCTTTGCCTTCCCAAGCTTTGCACAAAAAATGAGTGTGCAAACCTAGATTTTGTCAAATGCTAATAACTCCACCAGCAGTCCATTTTTTACTTTGGGCTGGTCAACATGAATTTAAATGAGGTTCAAGATGGACCATACTAAAGTGGTGCCACGTAGGACCCCCCTCATGAAGACGGATCAAGATCCGGATCCAAATAGGCTGCGAATTGGATCATGCACCAACACCAAGAGAGAAGCGAATTTGTGAAAAAATAAAAACTACCCTTGGACCCCATACACCCTCTAGTACCACAAAAAGATCCTACAGGGTACCAGAACTATCCGGATTCGTAGAATCTGGCTCCTAAAAGAAATAAAAAAAAAATTCCATAAATTAACTATTGCTGACACAAAGTCCAAAATATGATTCCTCAACAGAATCGAGACAATAAAAGGAGCACGACAAACATCGGCTAATTGAGAGATCCATAAGGACCAGAGAGGCTCTGCAAGCATGTGGATCGCCTTGGGTAGCGATGTCTGGAATGGGTCTGGATATTTGGATTTGGATCCAAATATGCTTCTGTCTCTGGATGCTCTGCATCAGCTCTAATCTAAGAAAACCCTTACATATGGAAACCAAAAAATGCCTTAAAAAATTGATTCAAACCGAAATAAAGGAAGAAGAAAGAAGAAGAAGAAGAAAGAAGAAAGAAGAAAAGAGGAAAAAAAAAAGAAGAACCTCGCCGGCACCTCATCTCCGATGACCTCTCGTCGCCTTGATGACGGCCTCGCATTGCCTCAACGATGGCCTTGCATTGCCTCGATGGCTGCCTCATCCCCATTGTCAATGACCCTGACATTGATGCCCCCCTCACTGCATAGGAGAGAGAGAGAGAGAGAGAGTTGGGGGACCCCTACCCTAACTTTTTTCTTTTTAATATGTTCTCTGTGTCATGTTCTTTTTGCAACAGAGGGAGGGGTGTTACAAAAACAACACCTTTTTATGGATGTGGTAGATGTTATTTTTACTGTCTACCGCATCCAACGTTTGTTAAAATCATCGTCCCTCACATTCATTTCGTCCTATTTCGGGCATGGAACAGTGATTCAAATATACCCTATAGGATATGGGTATGATGATAAATAAGAAGACCCAATTAAGACCCAAGTTCAGTCCCGAAGGTCTAAATAATACATGGACCCATGTATAGTTTGTGAAATTTTATATCAGACCCGGACTCGACCCAACCCTTGTTCTAATTATGACCCACAAATTTTCAATAAAAAAATGATAAAAAAAATGATTTTACCGGGTATGGTCCGAGTTTGTTTCATGTAGTTCTTATTGGGTATAGTTTTTCTTATAGTGAACTTGATTAGACCCCGGTCTAGACCCAATACCATACCCAAAAATCTAGTTCAGGTCTGGTTCAACCTAGGTTAGAACCAAACCTGACCAACTAGGGGTGTCAATGGGCCTGTGTACCCGGATCAAACCCTATAGGGTCCGAGTATTGTGACAAATAAGAAAACACAATTATGATTCGAGTTCGAACCCGAAGGTCCGATTAATACATGAACCCGAATGATAAAAAAATATTATTTTACTAGTTATGGATCATGATGTTCTCATTGGGTTCGGGTATGATTTTTCTTACTTTAGACCTGATTAAATCAAAGTCAGGATACCATACTCGAAAATCTGGTCCCCAAACTAAACCTAACCCATTGACACTCTTGTCAAAGGGTGAGTTGTTTTCCCTTTCGTCAAAGTCTATATATCACAAAGACACAACAAAGAAGACATGGTTGGATATGTGGTCTTCATAAGAATTTTCATTAGCAATAGTGTATAAGAGGACAAGACACGAGAGTGACTGACGTATCCCTGTGACATAGCTCAAAGTACATCGAAACTATTTATAGTATATTTCTAAACTAGCACGGTTCCAAAAAAAGCACTAATCAATAACCAAGTAATTAAGCCTCGCACGGGGCAGGCTCATTAAGTGACCCAGTTCTCAACGAGGGTTCCTCATTGTTTAAGAAATAATAATTAAGTAAGCCCCTTGTTTCACTCTCGTGATAAAAAAATGTGTATTTCATGAGAAAGGGCACACATTTTTAACAAGTCATTTCTTTTGTTCATTCTGAAATTTGTTTGTTGCAATTTCTCTTTTTCTATAATTTTTTTTTGTTCTTAAAAAAATCCAAAAAGAAGATGGGGATCTATGCTTGATTGATTTCAATTCAATTAGAGCATCAAATCAATCCATCTAATAGATTAGATTTTAATTTTTGCAATTTTTGCAATTTAATTCTTGTTTCTTTGTGGTTTTTCTAGAATTAGATTAGTTAAATAGATAGATCTGATTCCTCGAATTTAGAATTGATCATTCTTTGATCTAATGCAATAGACCAAAGTGTAAAATTCTAGAATTCTTGAATTTCATTTTTTCTCAGTTTTTGTTTTTAGTATATCTAGAGATTTTGGAATTCAAATCATGATCCATAAATTGAATCTAATTCGTGCTTGATTCTAGTTTCTCTCTATAAAAAATTCAGCATGATCGAAGTCCTATTGATGGGCTATTATGAGCTTTTTCTGGCTATATATTCTAGCATCTCTGTTTTTTGCAAGTTTCATTTCTTGTAAATTTTTTAGTTTTTGTTTTTAAGTTATTTGGAGCTTGTAGAATCCAAATCCATTTCCGTAAAATGGATTGTACTCATGAATGAATTTAATTTTTGCTGTGAAATTTTCATTCATTTTCATTCTGTTTTGCTAGATTAAATGAGTTAAACTCTAGAAGCTTTCAGAACTTTTGACAACAATTTCTAGAGTTTGGAAGTTGTTGTTCATTTGTTAATAAATCAAGTTCTACTTTGAAAAGTTCTTTCATATGAAAGTAGGGATGGTAGTGGACCGGGCCCGGAGCGGGGGACAAGGTTTCCACCCCTGCTCCGTCTCAAAATCCTACCCTCCAACTCTGCATGGGTTTTGATTTTAACCTTCATCCCCGCCTTCATCCTCATTTCATGTCCTCTATCCCCGGTGCGAATGGGGTTTGTCGCGACAGGGATCAAGTACAAGAATGGGGATGGGGATGGGGCAGAGTGGGAGAAAGCGTAAGTTCATCCCTGCCTTCATCTATGTTTCATGTTTTTCATCCCTGGTTCAAATAGAGCGAGGCAGGGTGGGGCCCCATTTCCCCACCATCCACTGCTATCCGTATATGAAAGGACACATGAATAGATTTGCATATGAAAAGAGTTTCGCTAGTGGAAAATTTTGAGGCTCACTTGTGCAAGCATGGCACCATTATAGTATGATTTTGGACAATGTTGTTGGTACCGATGCCTATCGGCCGATATGTATTAGAAGAAAATCAATATGCATCACCCTTGAATCAGATAATTTTTAATAAATGTAAAAAATACTGAAATTATTATTTTTAATTTTTTTAAATATTACTTTAATGATTTTACATGTGTCATGTTCTGATTGACATATAATGTTCTTTATTATTTTTTGGCCAATACATAATGATTCACTTGAGTATTGTTATTGGTGGATACAGATGAATCGTTGGCCAAACGATTCTTGGGTTGATACCGATACTGACAACATTGATTTTGGATGTTTGTTTCACCCATCGTAGGAAAGGAGAAAAATGGATGTCAGCTCAATAATTTTCATGAAAATTGTGTATATATGTTAAACTAAATCCATTTATATTTTGTAAATCATAAGCAACGGTATTGACTTGTCAATGGATAGAACCAGGTGGATCCGAACTCAAATCCGATTTTGAAGTATTGTTACTAGGTTCGGATCTGATTTCAACTAAATCTACCACATGAAAAAACATACTTGGGTCTTATAAAAATTACATAAACCTAAACCTGGTTCTTAGCTAATAAAATCATACTTTTTATCTTTGAAAAATTATAATTTTGATATAAAATTTCATAAACCATGCACTGCTCTGCATTTTAATATGACCTCACAAGCTTGACCTAGATAGTTACTCAGATCCCTTCCTTTGTTACCAAACCCTAACCCTATTAGATAGCCCCAGAACCAAGTCATAGTCAGTCCAGGTGATCTTGTCAAATCCAAATCTGAATCCAAAATATAAATAATAGACTCAAATCTTAATCTGGATTTGAATAAGATCCTAAGATGTAAAGGTTGAATCCAAATCCCAAATGCATGTGATAATACTAACTCGAAAAAAACAAAACAAAAATAAGCTATTTACTTTTAAAAAATGAAATAGAGCCAATTCGAGATTAGATGAAGCCAACCCGAATTGAAAAGTAATCTGATTGAAAAGATCTGAATTGGATCCCAATGTACATTCGGGTTTTACTTAAAAGCTCTATATCGGAAAAAAAACATGTCAGACTTAGATTCGATATGTGACCATATTCGATCCATTTGCAGCCCCTATTTGACACCTTTATTTTAAACTGTGATGATTATATGATCATTTTGTAGTTACATTATTTTATATTTATGCGAAAAAGCAGTCTTCAAGATCAAAGACCTAATCGCACTGGCTATGCCTGTCATACTTATGATCACTGACCTGACAACATAAAACTCTCTGGGCTTACCTCTTGTCTCCAGGCAGTCGCCACAAGTAGGGATGGCAGTGGGGCGGGGCGGGGCGGGGCGGGGGACAAGGTCTCCACCCCCGCCCCGCCTCAAGATTTTATCCTCCACCCCGGACGGGATGAATTTTATCCTCCACCCCTGCCTTCATCCCCGTTTCATGTCCTCCATCCCCAGTTCAAACAGGGATGAGGCGGGGATATTGCGGAGAAAAGTGGTTGAGGCGGGGACGGGGCGGGGCGGGGAAAAGTGCACGTCCATCCCTGCCTCCACCCCCGAACGGGGATGGATTTTAACCTTCGTCCCCACCTCCATCCCCGTTTCATACCCTTCATCCCCCGTCCAAATGGGCCGAGGCAGGGTGCGGCCCCGCTTTCCCCCGGTCCACTGCCATCCCTAGCCACAAGAGGTGACACTCATGGGATTTGAATTAGACTGCCTGCCAAGCGGCTTAGGTCTCATGTTATTGTGTCAAACTCTTTTGAGGTTCTAAAAGAGTGCAATATGGGTTTCTCATGAGGTCACTTATCTCAATACCGCTGACGCTTAACTTTAGAGATCTAATGAGATTATTATTGATGAGTGTTTTTTTGGCAGCTCTTAGAGGTCTTTATCAAAATCTTATAATGTTTTATAATGTTGTTTCAAATAAAATAATAAAAAAGGGTGACTCATTGATTAACTAAGGGGCGTCTTCCCCCCCCCCCCGGATTGACACACAGTATATAAATAAAATATTAAATAAATATAAATAAATATTAACAGGGGACTGGGGACCAAAAACAGAACGTCTTGAAATTAACTTGTGACCTTTAAAATGACTAAATCACCCTTCATTAATTCCTAACATGCATCTTTTTATACCCGTAGAGCGTTTTCATTAAGCATCTTACCTTATAATGTGCTGTATAAGAATGTGTAGGAGGCTCCATAGCATAAGTTTTGGGCAGCTTAACTATGCTGTGAAGTGCATCAAGGGCGATGAATAGGCTGGACATTGGTGTGCATGTAAACGGTTTTGGATATCCGAATGGATCCAAATCTTTTTAGTTGGATTCAGTAACAAAAGTCGTATCCTATTAGTAATTGGATCTGATTTCAACTTAAAGTATTATAACTGAATCTGAATATAAATCTGAACGAAGTCTTAATCTGGCATGTATTAAAATATGAAAGCATGCAAATCGAGCACTCAACCCATACCAAACACTATAGGGCCAGGGCCTGAAGATTAAAAAAAGGAGGTTCAATTAAAATTCGGGTTGAACCCAAAAGGTCTGATTAAAGTATGGTGTGGGGGTATGGTTTGTGAAATTTCATATTAGACCCATGCCCAACATGAACTCTGATCAAGATTTGCAATTTTTCAATTTTAAAAAGATAAAAATTACTATTTTTATCAGATTTGGTCCCAGTTTGGTTCATGCAATCCTTATATATATATATATATATATATATATATATATATATATATATATATATATATATATATATATATATATATATATATATATATATATATATATATATATTATGGTGGGTTGGATTGGGCCTGAATCCAGACTCGATACAACATCTCAAATCAAACCTGGGTTTGAAGTTTTCCTAACAATGGGCACGACCCAAGGTGCGAAGGGTTGTGAGCTCACCCAAGATTAAGGGTGTCAATGGGTTTGGCTCGGACAGGTAAAACCAGATTTGGGCTGGATTTTTGGGTATGGTATCAGGTCTGAACCCAGGTTTAATCGGGTCTACTATAAGAGAAACTATACCCGGACCTGATAAGAACTACATAAACCAGACCTGGGCCATCCCCGATAAAATAATATTTTTTATCATTTTCACATTGAAAAATTACTGGTCTTAATTGAAACTCGGGTCAGGCCGGGTCTGGTATGAAATTTAACAAACTATACTCGGATTCATGTATTTAACCGGGTCTTATTATCTATCACCATACCCGAACCTATAGGGTTTAGTCCAGGTCGGGTCCGGGTAAAACCAACCCGTTGACATCCCTAATTGTGAGCTCACTTAAGATTAATGGGCACGAACCCACTGAATCAGTACTCTTTGGTTCCCTTAAACTGGACAGAAAGAGTAGTTCGGTAATTGGCCTTTGGGAGCGCGGGGAGTCCCCGTGTTTGGCTCGCAATAATAATAAAAAAACTCGCGAGAACGTGTTCGGGTAAAGAGTTGATAAGGCAGCGAATGGGAGGAAGGATGGGTGCGCAAGGAACGCATTCCTACGAGTTGGTAAGTCCGACTCCGGAACACCCTTTTGTTCTCTTAATCAGCAATCTAATCTCCTCTCGGAACTTAGAGACTCGTCCTTTCATAGATTTCAGGGTAATGATTTCTCTCCTTATTCTTCTTTTGTTGGTTTCTCTCGGTTTTGTTTGTGATTGGGATTTCAGGTTTTTATTGTGTTTGTTGGTTTTTCTCGGTTTTGTTTGTGATCGGGATTTTAGATTTGTTTTGGTTTTTATTGGGTGTCTGTTGGTTTTTCTCGTTTTTGTTTGTGATTGGGATTTCAGGTTTTTATTGGGTGTTTGTTGGTTTTTCTCGTTTTTGTTTGTGATTGGGATTTCAGGTTTGTATTGGTTTGATTTGGGTGTTTGTTGGGTTTTTTTCGTGGTGTCGGTGATTTGGGTGTGATTGTTTTTTTTTTTTTGTTTTTAGATGCTCATTTTGGGTTGTTTCTTCTTTGTTGTTTGTTTGGTGGGTATCAGATCGATTAGAGTATTGTTTGCGGGGGAAACAGGAAAATATGAATATGGGTTATGTACAGAGCAGCGGATGGGTTATAGATTTCAGCCTGGTGGATGAAGTTCAGCCTGGTAAATATCTTTGGCCTCCTCAGGTTGTGAGTGATCATTCCGGTTCTAGGTACTGCTTTTCTCTCCATATGTTTTTTCTTGTTTTCATGTGGTTTTTGTTTGTCCATTTCTTGTTGCTTGTATGATTTGGTGTTCTGTGATTGATTGGTCATGTTTGTGTTGTGTTTTTGTTTTGAGATGTTTTGAGATCTGAGTGATGTTTGTGGTAGTTTTTTTTATTTTCATTGGTTTCTGGTGTTTGATTTGGTTTTGTAGGCCTTTTGCATGAAAGATGAATTTTGAAATGTGAATTGATTGGAGTTGGAGAGATGTATGAGTCGGATTAGGGTCATACTTTAGATGGTTGTTTAATTCTTTGTTTCGTTAGTTTTTCATCGATATAATAATGTCACAAATCTGTGTATCAGGATTTTCGATGAATTCAAAATTTTCAAATATTGTGTTTTTTTTTAAATATTGGAATTTTTTTGGGAAATGTAAATCGTTGAAATTATAAAAAGATTGAGGAAATTTGAAATTTGGAAATGAGAATTTTTCTGTGTAAACATTGTGCCAATGTCCGGATATTCTAAAGATATGTGATATTTTGAAAATACCATAACATTATCGGGGTTACATCAGTTTCTGAAAGGATCGTGAGTTTATCATGATATTTTGGAAATATTTCTGATTTGTGACGTAACTTTATAGTTTGAATATGCAATGCATCATTCTGCTTTCATTTTAGTTTTTCTGTTTCGGCTTTTTGATTTTCTCTTACATAACCATCGTTTCATTGAAGGCTTGAGAGTTGGTCACCTGAAATTGACTCTCTTTGGAGCTTGAACTACCTATAAAATAACAGAGCCTGTGGATCTTATCACTGCTTGATCCCTTAGATGTTTTGAACAATAGATACGAGCAATCACTCGTATGATTCTTAGTCCTGTTTTTTTTTTTCTTTTCCTGCAGAAATGGATAAACCACAATTAGCGCTGTCAGGCTTTGAAGTAGATCTTTATCTCTGAAACTTACTAAGATCTCTCTGTTGTGTCACGTCAACAATGCATTTTGGCTCGTGGTGCATCAGGTCCACCTGATTAGGGATGCACAATGAAGTGAGCCGTCTCGAGCTCGGCTCGAAGCTCGTCCCTGCTTTAAATGAGCTGAGCTTGTGCATGGTTCAGAGGCTCGGCCGAGCAAACGAGCCGAGCTTGATCGGCCTACTAAACTCGATAAAGCTCGGTAGGCTCTGATAAACGTGTATATATATAATATGTGTGCAAATAATTTCAAAAGGTCATTGTTACCCTAACGGGTAGGGCGCTAGACTTTTCCTCATATGTTGGGTTCAATTCCCATCTTTTGCCTTTTTTCACTGTACGTTTATCTAGAGAACTTTTACTATGTATATATTTTTTATAGTCACAATAGTCAGAAGACATGCTCTGGCTTAGAGGTGGGTCACTTGGTTATCCTTGAAAAGGTTGGGGATCGAATCCCACATTCACAGATTTTTTTTTAAAAGAACATTTTTTGAAATACCATACAAGCTCGGCTCCGAGCTCTAGCCGAGCTTGGACAAAGCCATTTTGAACCGAGCCGAGCTTGAACAGCCCTGGCTTGGCTCAAACTTGGCTCGTGTTTATCCCTACACCTGATACCATCAGATTGATTCTAATCTAACAGTTTCAATATCAGTTTACTCTCTCTCTCTCTCTCTCTCTCATGCATATGTGCATTTTCACATGCACATATTTGGAAACCATGCCTGAACCATGGGGAGTGTTTTGTTAGGTATAGACACATCCTGGATTATGTGTAGGTCAAAAATGAAAACTTTTTCCTTTTCTGGATTTAGTTTGTCTTAATCTCATTCATTTACTCACATGCACACACACACGTGACACACACACAAATGTGTTTAAGATAATGTGCTTGTTGGTGCAATAATCAGGCGAAGTTACATGATGTCTTTTGCTTGCAGTGGCATAGGTATGGATAGTTCCTGCAAGGAAGTTCATTGTAGTGAAAAAGCTTCTTCAAAGAAAAGGTATGAAACACCATCTGTCACAAGGGGAAAATTGTGTGTATGTGTGTGTTCACGTCCGCTCGCACTCTCTTTGTGGCAGTTAAGACTTGGATGGTTGAAGTGTGTGTATGTTCTCTCTTCATGGTACTTAAGAAAATGGATAGTTAGCGACCAAAAGAATTGGATTTCATGTCTTGTTGAGGAAAAAAAGATAAAAAGAAAGCAGAACACACACACACACTTGCATGAACTTGATGCCATGGTTTTCAGAGTTTCCTGCATTACACCTTCCTGATTTCACAGCGTGCAACTGTACCCATATAGGTTCACAGGTTGTGAGATTTGTGTGTAGGAAATACTATTTCTTCTCTAACTATTAGCCATAATTACAGGGTTCATGAGGAGTTAAACAATGGGCCTCGATCTAAAGCATGTCGTGAGAAATCACGGAGGGACAGGCTTAATGATCGGTTCTCTCTCTCTCTCTCTGATTTCCTGTCTCAATTTATCATGCATCCCAACTAAATGAAGGCCTATATTTTCAGGTTCTTAGAGTTGTGCTCTGTACTAGATCCAGGGGGTACCCCAAAGGGTGACAAAGTTGCAATTCTGAGTGATGCTGCTCATGCTGTAAATCAGCTACGATCAGAGGCACAGAAGCTCCAGGATGCAAATGCTGCACTCCACGAAACAATAAAAAGCCTCAAGGTAAATGGCCTACCTTTTGTATACTGCTGGTATGTTTGGTTCAGTCTACAATATCATGTACTTTATGATCATGGTCAAAGAAAGAGATTTTCCTTCCATAAGCTCACTTACGGGAGATCTTCTGCATGACGTACTTGTTTTCTGTATCTGCATGGCATTTCTTGGTAGCTTGTCGATGTAAATTTGGTATGAGTTCTTCTTTTAGCTTGATTGACACACATTTGCCAGTTATTTTCAAATGGTTGCAGTAATTATAAGATTGCCAAAATTCTAAGATTTACATTGGTGAATGACAAAAACTATCAATGTAAGAAATAATATGATTTATTAAATAAGCTGTTGCGGATGAACTATTATTCTTATGAGGTCACTCTGAGATGAAAGTTGTGCCCAATACTCAAGTACCAAATTTAATTGGAAGTCAAGATTCCTACTATGATTTTCATTAGAAAGTCATTAGTTGCCATCTGATAGTACATCAAATGATGAGAATGGCATGTCTTTTAAAGCTGGTGATGAACCTATTAAAAGAAATTCCCATGTATCTTGAGCTTCACTGACGGTATTGTCATGGTGCAGCTTTTTAGAAGAATTTGCCAAGTTTTTGGATTCATGTGAAGCTGAATATGGAACATCCGAATATATATATCTATGTTTTCTTTTTTTTTGTCTTACAAATGCTTGTTGCAGGAGAGGCTAAAATAACTGGATAATGCACACACACACACACACACACACACACACACACACACACACACACACACACACACACACATTTCTGTTACATGCTCAACCACGTGCTCTCTCTCTCTCTCTCCCCCCAACTTTATGTGGTTATACTGCCGAGTTAATGCTGGGGACTCCACAGGCTGAGAAGATGGAGCTGAGAGATGAGAAGGTGAGGCTGAAGGCGGAAAAGGAGCGGATAGACCAAGCAATCAAAAGCACAAGCATGCCATCTGCTTTCATTCCACACCCTGCTGCTGCATTCCATGCACCTGCATTTGCGGGCAACGCGAAGGCCATTCCCTATCCTAGCTACTCTCCAGTGGCTATGTGGCAATGGATTCCTCCGGCAGTTTTGGATACCTCCCAGGATCATGTCCTCAGGCCTCCTGTTGCTTAGGTTTTGTTCTTCTGCATTTCTGCCATCCTTTGGTCTTCCAGAAATATCTGCTGATGGATGTTTGATAGCAGTCCTGTAATCTTATTAGAATGAAATGTCAAGCCCAACCTTAAGCTTATGTTGGGTCTTGAATCTCTTGATATCTTTCTGGACTAATAAGTTGCATCCAAAAGGGGGGGGATCAAGAAGTGCTTTATGTAGTAAAAGATAGAAGTGGGATTTTACGTGTAAATAAAAACTGTGTTGCCATGGTGTTTTCATGTTCAGAAAACGCTTTAGAACTTCAAAGGCTTTTAGGGTATTTTTTGGATAACTATGAATATCTGGATTTGCAATGCTATGTGATCCTTGGATTTTCTCAAGATTGTGCACTTTATAAAGGTTAGTGAAACATGAAAAGAGTACATTTTGTGATTGCTATTGCCCGCTGTGACTGTTCTTGCCTCGAATCTTGTCAAAGTTGGTTCCAAGATTGACCTTGTGACCAATAATCACGGCTTCCTCACCAGTGACCAAAGCAAGCATGCCCATAGAGTGGATCTCTTGTTTTATGATATGAACGATTGGGATATCATTGTCCAATAAGGTTAGTTTATTCTCAAATTTAAAAATATCGAAGCCCTCACATGGTTCTTTTCTGATTGCAAGATTGACAGTTGGCCACCTTTATGCTTCAGTGAAACAGGTCAGTTTAAAATGGTTTGTTGGGTATCAAAGTCCATATCAAATCAAAACAGCCCCAATGGGGTTTGGCTTAGTGGGATGGGGCCTAGGCTGCCAGTTAGGTGGTGTACCTTCAAATTTCATGAACGCAAACCCTTGCGCAAACCGAAGCATGGCGATTCCCTGGGGGCAATGGGTAAGCTCATGGAGTTTTATGCTGCTAGGACAGTGACCATAAATATGGCAGGCAGAGCGAGCGCCGCTAGGTCTCTGTTCTTGGGGCCGGTTTCTCAGTGTGTATCAAAAAAATCTGAAATCAAAACATGAACATGGACTGATGAACACTTATGTTCTAGAAATCCTTATCTTTGATACACATGATCATATCTCAGTATCCAAACCAAACGGTTTAGTCAGATTTGTTAGCCAAAGTTGGATCCAATTAATATTTGGATCTGGGCTCAGTATCAGTTTTTCATTCAAGTCCCAGTAAAGTCCAAATCTGAATACATGTAAATGTTGGATTTTAATCAAGTCGGATCCGGATTCAATTTTAGCTGATCTCCATTGAACTCCGAATGTGAATATGCTAGATCCAAGTAGGTCGAACTCCGTAATGCCTAAATCAGATCCATTTATATCCCTAAAACCATTGCAAGGTCAATTGTGCTAAACCATAATCGACAGGAATTAGTTAGGTTTGTTTGATTTCTCGGATCTCCTGCCCAACTCCAAATCTAGGGAATTTCAACCCTATGTTACCCAGTAGCACTGATATTTAGAAAATATCGTGATATTTTCAAAGGCAGATATACGGACTAAAAAATGCGCCTCTTTTGAAAATATCATCTTATCGCAAAATTCACAAGATGGAAAAAATTGTTGGGATGTTTCTTAGTTTATTTACACAATTATTTATTCTTTTTATATCATTTTTATATGCTTATGTTTGCTAATAGTTTTTAAAATTCTCCTAAAAAAATTAAAATATCGCAAATTTTCTATGGCTGAGATTTTTTCGAGGATGAGAGATATGTGGATATGCGATCTTTCTTGGATTTGCCACAAATATCAGTAGTGTTTTTTAAAATATCATGAATTTATTGCAATATTTCCAAAGGCAGAAACGTTTTAGAAGAAAATGAGATATTTTAAAAGTATCCCCTACTTTTAAAATCTGCTATCTTGATATTAATGAAAATACCATTTTTTTTTATATTTTTTACGTTCATAGTTTCTTTACAAATTCATATTTTTATATAATATATATGTGAATATTTTATTGCATTTTTTTAAAAATGAAAAATTTTCAAGAATTTTCTCTACAAGGCTTGCTCGAGTGATATTTGTGACATTCTTCATTGATTTTAGCATTGAAAATTTATGAAATTTTGCAATACCATTATGCCTTGATAACTTTGTAGGTAGACTCGTTAAAATATCAACAGCAAAAAAAGACACCCGCGAGTCATGTTTGATGCGATGGTTTGTGGATGAACGTTGGAAGAAGGTATGATCTAACAAGCAGGGATTTTAATAATTAAATATAAAGTGAGTGAAGTTTACATCAATGTCTGGGTGGTGTAGTTGGTTATCACGCTAGTCTCACACACTAGAGGTCCCCGGTTCGAACCCGGGCTCAGACACATACACGGTCTAAAATTTTTCCTAATTTTTAACTCACAACAAGTAGGCGCCAACAGTTTGCCGCTATTTCCAACGGGTCAGGTATCCAACCCATTAAGATGTACCTAAACCCGCCCAAATGACCAAGCATCGGATTTAGATTTTTCCAGGTCACGAAAATTAAATCTCAAACCCAGATCAGTATAATTTTAGAAATTTACTTTTATTTGAAATACATATTATAGTTGGGTCTGGTGAGGTACCCAGCAAACATGAGTTGGGTTGAGTCGGGTACCTGGCAAAATTCATAACCCACACCTAGCCTGCATATTGGTTGGGTCAGGTTCGATTCACCACGAATATTATTCGGATCAGCACCTTTTATGCCCATACTTGGGAATTTTGAGCTTATACAAGTTGAGCCAAGCTGAATATCTATTGTTCATAATCGGCTTGCCCAGCCTATTTTATGAGTTTGAACGAGCTCTTTGCAAGCTGAACATGAGCCGAGCCATGAGCGGCTCAGCTTGTTTCCCAGCCCTAGTTGCTGGGTGTAAATCGATCAGATTTGGTTGAACCTTTGATCTAGATCAGGTCTTTTTGGGTATGGATATCAAAATGAACCTCAAATATGTAGGCATGGACCTTCTGATATTCATATTCAGATGGGATCAGTATCGTCTGTTAGAAATGTACTGATCCAGATTAAATCCAATCCATTTATAGTTTAATACATAAAATATTTGTTTCCAACCATTTTTACCAGATACAGTACCAGCATATGAAATTCTGATCCGGATTTAACTCCTCACATCCGGATCTCATCCGAGTCCAGAATTACTCTTTAAATCAGTAGGATCCAAACCGTAAGCCATTCGTTTACTTCCGAGGCACAAGTCTACGGAACAAAGTTTTAAACAAAAGGAAAATTTTCAAATACCAACCAAACTTTTGGCTCTGATTCATATGTCCTCCAAACATGGTTTTAAAACCCGGTTTCCCATCACTCGGCTCTTCCTTAAGTGACTAATGACTCAGCCGAGTCAACTCAGTGAGTCGGCGGTTCATGTTAACTTCATATTTTATATAAAATACATAAATATAGGTATATATTATCTATATTTTATCAATATATTATATATAAAATACATTATATGATATTTTTTATAATATATATATATATATATATATATGATTCACCCATGACTTGGCCGAGTTTTGAAATAACCGAGTTACACCTGTTTTTTGACCCGGTGACGGCTAAGTCACTCGGTCAACTCGACGAGTTTTTAAACTATGCCACCATACTTTTGGAGGTTTACAATTAAGCACCAAAGGTTTTTCACTGTTAATCAAATGCCCCCGTTTCTAAACTGCCTGCTAACAAGGGCTTGTTAGCAGGCAGTTTAGGAACGGGGGCATTTGATTAACAGTGAGAAACCTTTCCCACCAAGGTGGCATCCCATGTGGTAAGCTGGGTCGTGTGCCCTGAAGGGCAAGGTTCGAATCCCTCTTACACATGGGGCTTAAGAGTTATCTGATAGGGGTCTGCCTTACGGTTAGGGGTGGCAAAACCTGACACAACCCACCAACCCGACCCGCCAACCCACCTCTTAGGCGGGTTCGGGTTGGGCAAAAACGAACCTGTTTAATAAACGGGTCGATCTGCCTAACCCGCTGTTACCCGGTCCACTGCCATCCCTACTAACCGGTGGAATGAGCTGGAAATAATAAATGCCGGCAATGAACCTCATAGATGTATTCAGCGTGATCCAAATTCGGGGTGGGCATGGCCTATCTTAGGCCCATTTGGAGCTTGGCCCATTAGGTTTTAAGCATGACAGGGCCCGAAAACAACCCGACACATTTACTAATAGGCTGGGTTTTGACCCGGTTCTTAATCGGTTTGGGTTTGAAAGGTAATCCACGACCTGGATCGGCCCAATGGGCCAATGTTTAGCCGGCCAATCCAACCCTCACAAATCAGTTTGTAAGTTCTTTTTTAAATTTAATTTAAACAAATTAATTCTAAAAGCAATAAATTAATGAAAAATCATGAAATTTAGATTTTCATATGCAATTAGTGCAGCCATTAGTTTTATTTTTATATTACTAAAATAATTGATTAGGGCTAACTAATGGGTCGGATGAATTTTGGGCTAACTAATGGGTCGGGACCTAAAACCCTGACCCAAACGCAACTCATGGTGGGTCAAATCGGCTTGGCCCGTTGGGCTGCCTTTCAGATTGGCCACTTCCAAACACAAGGGATTCTTTTTTTCGATCATGTGTTTTTGGAAAAAATAAAAGAATTTGCAAGCCTCATGAAATTGTGTTATGTTGTAATTGAAACCAGCCAAGAGCCAATCCTCAATAACTAGATCATGTAGATCACACATCTATAAGATTGCCCCAAAGGGGTTTGGGGTAGTGGGATGGGACCTAGGCCTCTAGGCAGGTGGTCTATGTTCAAATTCTATGGGTGTCACTCCTTTGCAAGCCGAAGCATGATGACTCTTCGGGGATAAGGCCCATGCACTTTTACACTATCAGGATAGCGTCGGTAACTATGGCAGGTAGAGTCAGCGTAGCTAGGTCGCTAATCTTGGGGGTGGTTTCTCTGTGTAAATATAAAAAAAAACATATATAAGGATGACAGTGGACTGGGGCGGATACCGGGGACAAGATCTCCACTCCTGCCCGGTCTCAAAATTCTGCCCCCCCATCCTTGCCTTTATCTCCCCACGGGTTTTGATTTTAGCCTTCATCCCTGCTTCATGTCCTCCATCTTCAGTCCAAATGAGGCGAGGCAGGGCGGTGCCGAACCCCTTACTTTTAGAGAAAGAAGAGCTTACTGGGAAACGGCAACCCAAGGAAGGAGAGGGTGGTTTTAGCTTCCGGAATAAAAATTAAGAATATATATAAAGGAGTTGTATGGAATCTTATTAAATCATTAAAGGTATTTTAGTTATTTTACTAATAGAGATTAGGCGGAGAAAAGCATAAGTTCATCCTCGCCTACATCCCTTCACGGGTTTTGATTTTAACCTCCATCTTCGCCTCCATCCCCCTTTTATATCTTTCATTCTCGATCCGAATGGGGCGAAACGGGTTGGGCCTGTTTTCCCTAAGACCATTGCCATTCCTAGAATTTAACATTAGCTTCACGAAAAACATATATATATATAAGGTTGTTAAATGCGATGAGGCGAAGCGAGGCGTTGAGTCTGCGCTTCGCCTCTCACAACGTGAGACTCTCAAGTATCCGTGGTATATCTAAAATATCGTAAAAATATGTTGCATTTTTGTAGGGATGTAAATGGATTGAATTTAATGTGTATTCGACTGCATAAGTTCAGAACGACCTTTGTTTAATGATCATAATCAGATTTTTTTTTATATTTACCTTAAGCGCATCACTGCAATGCCTCGGTACCTTGAGTGTGCGCTTCGCCTATGAGTCTCACAACACTATATATATATATATATATATATATATATATATATATATATATATATAAAGGAAACACATTCGGACGTCATCGCACCCTGGCCAAAACTTACCTTTTTAAAAATATCACGATATTTTTTACATTTAGAACGGCTGAAAACTTTCCACAACTTTCACGATATTTTCACAATCTCGCGATATTCGTGACACTAACGACCGTTAGCACCAAAGAGGGAGTGAAAAAGGAAAAAAAAAAAAGAGGAAAAAAGTGAACTCAGAAAAAAGCAGGCCCCAGATCAACCCGGGATCGAACCGACGGGGAAGAAGCTAGAAAGCGGAAAAGAATCAAAATTCGAAGACAGGAAAATCAGAAAAAAAATTGCGTTATTCTGTTCGTCTTCTCCTTCTGTTCTCTGGTTTCGGTTCCGACGCTCACGTCTTCCTCACGGGGGATCGATCGATCGGATAGAGTTTCTGAGGGGGAAGAGCCAGAGAGATCGGGAATCAATCTAGGGTTAGGGTTTCTATCTGAGGATCGTTCGTTCGAGAGGAGGGGGGATGGATTGGGGCAACGTGACGTCGGAGGATCTGGTGGAGGCTCTGAAGGAGGTGGATTGGTCGTCGCCGCCCCGCCCGCTCGCCGAGTTCTTCTCGAGATTCACGCTCCCCAGATCCCACTCCAAGTGGAAGAGCCGCCTCAAATGCAACCTTTACTAGTACTCTCTCTCTCTCTCGTCTTGATTTCTGATATAGTTATCGAGATGGGTTCTATCTTGTTTTCCATATGCGTTGCGGAAATTTCGGATGCGTTTTTTGCAATTACTTGTTGATTTTTTTGTTTTGATCGGTTTCGTTGCCGTAATTCAAAGCGGCGTGAATTCGTAACGTTTTTGGGTTCTTAACCCGTCTTTGATTTACGATACCGTTATCGAGCTGAGTTGTATTTATCGTTTTCTGTATGTGTTACGGAAATTTTGGCTACATTGGTTTGATTCTGTATGTGTGCTCGTAATTCAAAGCGGCGTGAATTCGTAACGTTTTCTGTATGTGGTGATTTTTGTTGTTTTTTATCACTTTCGTATAACTGATTCAAAGCCGCCTGATTTCATAAGGTTTTGGTTGTTAATCCGTCTCGATTTCTCTTGCTGTTATCGAGCTGAGGTGTATTATGTTTTTTGATACATATTACAGAAATTTCAACTGCATCAGCATGATTCTGTGCCGATCTTTCGTTTTCGATCAGTTTTATTCAAGGTTGCCAAACTTGGAAGTGGAAGCGGGGGAAACGATACAAGAAGCTGAAGCGAGAAGCAAGACTTTTTAAAATTTATAGGAAGCGAGGAATCGATTTGAAAGAGAAACGAGAACAGAACAGGAACGATATGATGATTGAATAGGAAGCAAAGAAAAACTAAAATAAAAATGACTGGGTTTTTATTTCTGTTGAAGCTTGACCTCTAATGCGTATTGGTGCAAACAAGGGGAAAGAGTGATGTGTATCTGCTGAAGATTGATAATTTGCCATTTTCGTTGTGTTTTTTGCTTCTCTAGATTTCATTTTCTGGGTTCACATGTGACGAGGGAACTGTGAATTTGCATTTTACTGTGGGAATTGTCTAATTAGGAAGTATGGAGTTGTAGCAGGGTAAATTCCTGTTATAAATTATTATGGATTTCTCTAAAATTGTGAATTCGCTCTATGCTTTTTGCTGTTAATTTTTATGTAGCGTGCATGTTAAGACATCCCATTTGCAACATTGCACCTTGTGTTTTTTTGTTCGGAGATTTATGATCTTCAAGCATTTTTTGTTAAACTGATGCATGTTTTATGTACGGCAATTCCTTTATTTATTGCTTTTTCTGGTTTCAAATACTTTCTGTGTTGTGATTTAGTCATGCATTGTGATTGGGTAGCTTCCAGGTTCTGATATTGTGTGCTTTTGCAGCTACAGGACTAACTACTTCATTATGATAACATTCATTCTTGGTAAGATGGTTAGAATATTTGATCAAACTTTGTAATTTATGTGATTTATGATATGGTATGAATTGCTACATACCCTTTTTTTTCTGTTTTCTGTTTGACTGTAGGGATGGGGTTTCTTAGAAAGCCGACTGCTCTTGTTGCTGCTATTTTTGCAGGCTTAGCTATTGCCTTCTTGAATGATAGGTAGTTTTTTGTTCTTCCATCTGTTTTGGCATTGCATCTTGGATGCGAACTGGCAGCTGTTGATCTGCCATTTCTTCTTCTTGTGCGTTGGTTTCAAGGGTTGATCCAGTCAATCCTTTTATGTTATATGAATCTTCCTTTTGTACACCTAATTCTTTTATCTGAACTCTTTTTCGACAATTTCTCTTGAGCAAACCTAATGGCATATGGTGTTTGCATTGCATAGGATCAGTATCTGGCAGGATATTCAAGCTATTGAAAGATATTTTTGTTTATTTGTTTCCAGTAGAGACTCCAGAATGAGTAATTTCTTTGACATCTTCAGATATCGAGTTATGAAGCCTATGATTTACATTTATTGTGCTAGTTAATTGTTAAAATATGAAGGATACTCTTAGGTCTGCTAGATTCATTTAGTTTTGTGGTTAAGAATTCATTTAGGCTGTTTACTTTGTGGTCATCACTGAAGCATTAAATTTACAGCTTTGCAGTTAGTTTCAGTGAAAAGATGATGAGAACTGTGAGAAAATTCTCTCCACATTTGGCTGCAAAGTTGAGGCCACCAATCAAGTAAGCATTCGGCATCTGCTTTTGTAGATGAATCTTTATTTTGTTCTTGTTCAGAAGTGGGTCGCTCTGATGCTCAAACAAGGTTATGTACATTTTTTGCTGCAGGCCTGTTATCCGTGGGCGTCCATCAGTGAAAAGAGAAATATATGTTTGTGGTCGTCCTCGTTGGATATTTGTCTTGACACTCTCAGCTGGTATTTAAAACTATTTAATGTGATTTGATTAGATAAAGGTTTAGTTCTTGGAGCAATTGCAAACTATAACTGCGTAATTAATTGTAATGTATTATTTCTTTTTGCAGCAAGTAGTATCCTATGGTTTGTTTCTTGTGGTATTCTCACTGTGCTCTGGGCTTTTCTTATAGGCCTTCTAGGTAAGACCTTTTCATCCTAGGTTGCTTGACTGAATTGGCCCTTTTTTGTACAGTAATCTCTTAACTCTTTACATTTCAACAGCTACTTTTCTTCACGCAAGCTTCAGAACGCCTAACTTGAAAGCTCGTTTGAGTACATTCCGTGAAGAATTTCGGTCTGTATGGCGTAATTACAGTGAGCTGTAACTTGAAAGTAAACACTGAGGGGTTTATATATCAAGGTGAGCCAATCCTTAAACTGTATTGTTTTCAAAAATTGGATGGTTAAAGGATTTGTTCTTACATTTACTCGGTGGTGTTCATTATGAGCTTCTGCTATTTGATTTGTGTACATGTTGTTTCATCCATGTGGCAGTGTTTCACACATTTTGGCTCTTTGAACGATACAACAACCCTTTCATCTTACACGAATCGTGGAAAATTGGAAATACATTGACTGTTTTTTAACGTCATAGCAAACATGCTGCGTTCAAACTCAAGAGTATAACTTTTAACGTCCCATAAGAATTTGATGAATTGGAATATGGGACTGGATCTGAATCGAAATGCAATCAAATTCTATCACGAAATACTAGATATGATGCAATACTCAATCAGATCCAACAAATTTTACCAAACTGACTATAAGGTTTCTGGGTGGTCTGATATCCAACCCAAAACCAGACCATTCACATTTCTATTTCCAGGTAACCTGGATGTCAGCTAAGCAGTGTTTGGTTTTAAGACAGATGATGCACCTAAATGGTCAAAATCTAAAGTAGTTGGCTTTACTTTGCGAGCTTCATACAGATTTTACAAACTACTACCTTTTAACATCTTCATGCTTGAGCAAGTGGTACACTTGGGATACCAAATAAATTATGATGACTAGCTTTGCATGCTATGCCAAGCTGATAAAGTTCTTTATTTTCTAACGAATTTATGCTCTAGTTTGTTTCAACTGAAAACATCCATTTGCAAATCTAAGACCCCTAATTACTGTACTCATATATTTTAGTGTCCTGGGAAACTCCTTGATGTATTTTGTCCTCCATCGAAATCATTTGCTTTATTATTACACTTTTTGACAACAGAGCTGGTCAGGTTGATAGTAGCAAGTTTGAGATACATTGTGATGATAGAATTAGAAAGGTAGATGTCACCAGCTTTTTTCAATCTTACATAGAGGTGTCTCTCTTGAAAGCTATGCACAAAAAAGGACATTGACAATTTGAAGCATGTCATGTGTCCTAAGCAGGGAATTTAAAAAAAAACTCAGTTCATTTCACATGAGAAAACCTGCAGAGAGGGGATTTTGAGGTGAGTTCACCAGTACGTTAGCAAAAAGTCACTAAATGGCTCAGCTTAAGTGAATGCAGCATATTGTATCCTATACATCTTGAAGTTCATTGATCTGTATTATCTTTTGATTGGTTTATTTTAAAAAAATTTATGCTAGTAATGTTGATTAAGGGAAAAATTTGAATTATTCATGTCTCTTTCAGTTGGCTATGGTTACATACTTAATGGAGACATCTCATTGCATGTTGGTGATTCAGGGGCTTTTCAAGTACTTTTAGTTAACCATCTAGTCAAGGGATGAACCATGACCTATATTTGATAACTGGTAGAGTTCACCTTTTCAGAATCATTCAATAGGTTTCATCACATAATGGATGTTGGATGGGCCAATTCTGTGTAAACATGAAATGATGGCAAACTCTACCAGTACAGAGAATCTAGAATAATTTTAATATTAGCTATCTGCCTCTTGCCTTCTGAATGCATGCCAAACATAAAATGTTCAATGCAGTAAAGGATTGGATAGAGTCTCTGTCACCTAGACATGGCAAAACTGGCCGCGTACCCATACCCACACCAGTACTCGTACCCAGATGGCGTAGGATAGAGTGGATTGGGGATTTTACTAGTCATGTCTAGCCAGCAAATTTGGAGCATTGCTGAGGCATGTTTGACGACATCCCTCAGTTTCTAGCATACTGTAAGGAGAAAAAGGTAGTGGAAAACTGGAAACTGCATACCAAGCCCGTGGCTGAACACCCTTGGCATGCAAGACAAAATCAGACATCAATATGTTAGTGCAATTGCATGGTCGTTCTTGATGAAATAAGGATTTGTTCTTGATGAAATAAGGATTAAAAATGGTGTCTTTAGTATGGAGAGAAGCTTAAAACAGCTTTTGGTGGTGTTCACAATAACATCTTGTTTTGTAGGGATTCGGAAGAGTCGAATTGTATCGAGTCTGATTGTTGCTCCAAATCATGGCAGGTAGGTTCTTCAATTTGATTATGGGGTTTTGAAGACCATCTCTGGCTTGTTGGGCTTTCTCCATTTCATGTTTTTTAATCAGTCATTCACTAGAAACAGTATTCTTGGGGGTCTCAGTCACCAAAATTTATAATATAACATAGCCTGCATTTGCTTTCTAAATCACTCTTTTCTGTTTTGGTTTTGTTAATGTTTTTATATTCATTTCATTTTATTCCTTTTGCAGATTCATTGGGTTATGACAGTAAGGCATACAGTAACGTACAGTGCTTGAGATGTGCTCAAAATGAACCGCTAAAGAAGGTGCCATGGTCATGTCGTAGTGGGACAATTTAAATTCATTTAACTAACAAGCAACACGATTCATCACGCTTGTATTTTTCTTAAAGTTGGCAATTATTAATGGAAGTAATTACTATTTTGATTTATGATGTGATCTATTCAATGCATCTTCGTTTTCAGTCGATGCCAGTAAGTACCTTCTCATAAATCTGTTAAAGTTGTTGAGGTATAGCTTGTGGTGCTGGGTTAATCACCATCAATTGTCTTAAAAACGGATGGAGTGGAGTGTTTTTTCTATTCAACAGTAGGGCACGTTTGGAAGTGGCAAGATGTAGGAAAAGTGATACAAAGTGGGAAAATCATACGATTTTTCTGACCTTTCCAAACAAGAGAAAATTTCTCTCTAAGAGAGTTTTTCAAAAAAGTATACTTTTTTATAGGAAACATTCTTCTAGGGGAGGTGAAGAAATGTTTTCTAAAAAAAAATGGTGAGGTCTACTCCCCCCCCCCAACATCACTCACCTCTTGGAAAACCGCTCTCATTATCATCCATCACCATCCACGGTTACCCACCTCTAAAAAAATGGTGCTGATAAAGCACCTCCTCTACCACCATCATCCATTTCACCACCACCACCAACCATCACCCACATCTCGTAAAACCGTGTCGGAGAAGCTCTGCCACCACCACCTTCATCTTCTCTCTCTCTTTTTAAGATTTTCCATTTTATTTTTCTCATGCTACCCAAGGTCCCAAACAATTGAAAATTTTTCATTTAAAAAAAAAAAACTTGGTATCAAAACTTTTCATAAGGCAATTTTTTTTTTCTGCGAGAGTTTTTCTTGCTTCCAAAGTTGCCGGAATGTGGTGTCTTATCTGGTCATTATGGTTCATCTGCAGTAATCATTGATTGCTATATGCTGCTTATATAGTGGCACCGTACAAAAGAACGATCGACGGTTAATCATGTCATGATAAGTACCCTAACTCTTGCTTTTCATACAAAAGATGATCAGTGCCCATTACTTTTCAGACACTCCAACCCTAACGGTTGTGTTACAATTTAAACTTATGTTAAATTTATTAGGTTTGTTTTTTGAGACGTGCAATGGTGGTTTATTTGTTCAAGTTGTAGATGAAGTGTCTTGTTGACAGTGTTGGTGCACTACTGTGAAAATCCATGTTTGCTGAGGGAAATGTGCTACTATGAAAATTTGTCCAGATTTTCCAAACCTTTTTTTTTCTTCTTTAAATCATCTGATTGTTTTATCTATTTGGCCTTGCTTTTTCCCTGGCAACCTGTGGATCTGTAATGCTCCTGTACCTACATAAGCCCTAGCATCTATCGTTTTTCTTTTATGATGTTGGCAGGAAACAGGTTTTGACAGTGCTCCCTTCACCAACCGAATCACTTGAAGCATTCATGATTTTTTTTTTTACTCGGAGAAACCGCCAGGGATGCATACCAGCCGATCTTGAACAGTGAGATTGCCTGGAGCTCGAGCAAAGCTCGTCGTATATAAAAAAAAATTTGAAGTTTTTTTTTTAATTTGTTGAAATAAAGTTTAGTTAAAAGTTTAGTAAGAAGGTAGATGTTGCACCCATTGAAAATAAGATGAGAGAGAATCGTTTACGGTGGTTTGGACATATTCGACGAAGGCCTAATGATGCTCCAGTTAGAAGGATGGAGAAACGGGAAAATATATTAGTTAAAAGAGGTCGGGGTAGGCCTAGGAAGACATGGATGGAGGTGATAAGAAAGGATATGAATGCTTTGAACCTCACCGAGGACATGGCATTGGATAGAAATGAATGGAGGAGAAGGATTCATGTGGAAGACCCATAATGATTTTCTTTGTTGGTTCATATCGCCGACCCCAATTGTTTTGGGATGAAGGCGTAGTTGTTGTTGTTTTGAAATAAAGTTTAGTGGTGGGATTTGAATCCAAGTCACTTTGAAAATAGATCAAATACTTACCCATCAAGACAACACCAATTTTTGTCCTGTGGTGAAGAAAAATAATATACATATATAAAATTCAACTTTTTATATAACTATGTGAATCCAGCTTAATTGGGTTTATCGAGCTGGACTACTTGTTCAAGCTATGCTCGCTTACATGTACCAAGCCTAAACCTTTGTTCAGGCTCGGCTCATTTATTTTTCAAACGAGCTCGAGCCAAGCTTAAATGGGTCGTGCATGAGTTGAGCCCAAGCTAGCTCGGCTCGTTGTGTATCCATAGAAACTGCCTCAGGCGCAGAGACCTGGCCATGCTGGCTTAGCCTGCCCTACTTATGGTTGCTGTCCTGTCAGCATAGAACTCCGAGGGAGTCGCCAAGCTTCGGCTTACACAGCAGGGTGACGCTTCATGGGATTTGAACCTAGGCTGCCTGTCAAACGGCCTAGGCTTCATCCTACTACGCCAAACCCCTTTGGTCTAGCATCCATGATTTTTTGTCATATGGACACAACAAAAATTGTAATTTCCTGTTGCGGAAATGTTGAAAGGCACCTAAAGATTTGGCGATAATAAAACACACCCAAGTTTTTAATATTGATCGAGACGCACCTAAATTTAGGTTTTGTTAAAAACAAAAACACATTTCTCCAAATTTAGCTTGGATTTTCGTTAAACTAAGTTGAGTTGATAAAATGAAGTTACTGATCTACCCTCAAAATAACCTTTTTTAAAAGAGATTTTTGAGAATCATACCTCTAGCGATAATAAAAAACACACCTAAATTTTCATAATTACAGTGCATTTAATGACAACTTTGACAGAAGTAAACCATGGGCTTTATTAATTAACTATGAAAAAGTTTAGATGTGTTTTTAAAAATGTTAAAAACTCATGATGAAACTCTTTATTTTTTGCTCAAGTCTCCAAGCCTTGTACCCCTCACATATTCTCTTTCTCTTTTCTTATGCCGGTTGTTTTCTATTATTGCCCAAAGATTAGGCCCCTTCTTATTAAGAGCAGCCAATAATGAGACATCACACATTGTAAGTTGGAATACATATGTAAAATAGGATTTTTCAAAAGCAATCTATGTGTCTCGGACCCAGCCTTCAAAATGGGGCAGTGGCAGTGTGAAGCTCTACAGAGTGAAAAATGCATCGAGTATAGGAACGTATGCGTTTGTTTGATCGGTGATGTTCGGTGAAAGCACAACATGCGATAAGCAACGATATCGTCGTTAGTGCATCGTTGTGTGGTGACACAAACATTGAACATTATTTGATTAAGCAGTGTCAGCAGATCAAAGGATGTTGCTTTTGTAGATTTGGTTAAGGACCTCTTAGCTTGCAAGAGTTTCTCATGCATAGCGGTTGGACGCACGACATGTATGTTAGAGCTAATTTCCCCAGGGATCACATTAGGTGATTCCAACCGAGTATGGTGACTCGGGATTAAGAGAGTGAATGCCTAGGCACCGACGAATGAATCTGGGTGGTGCTCTTTGCTATGGTGTTTAATCATCAACTGGTTTTCGGATAGGGGGTTGCGAGGTCATGTTCTTTCAATGACAAGATTTTGTTGTAGCGTGTGTATAAAATTGCAATACGCTCCATGTCATGCAAGACTAAGTCAAGTTTGTGTCAATTTTGAAAGTGATAGCTGGTATGGGACGACTATGCACTAAGTGGCATGAACTAGATGAAATTCGCATTTGAAAATGTGCTTGATCAGTTTACGCTAGGCAGCTGCACACGAGGTGGTATACAAGGCCAATGAAATGATTCAACACATGGAAAAGTATTGGTGCGCGGGCTGGTCAGATTGGACAGTCTGGCACGTCGTGGGTTTGCAAAAAAATTTATGTCCGTGACAAATTGGCATCAGAGTAGAAAGATTCACGGAGACTTTGTTGTTCATTGTGTGCAACAATAAAGAGGACAGTGATGGTTTATCTTAGTTACACAATTTTGCGCAGAAGTGTGGTTGACCGAGCACAGAAGCAAGATGTTGGCAGGTAGGTATGGGTCATCTTGTCAATGATAAGCAGAAGTGTACGGTTGATGTTCAGTTTGCTAAGAAAACGTAAATAAGCCAAAGATTCCTACCAGTTATGTGTTAGGCTCGCTGATGGAGTGTAACGTTTACCTCGTACATGCAGAGAATGCACGTTGGATTCAGTTGAATAGATTTGTACCTTTGAGTATGGGAAACTCAACTAAACTTTTAGATTCTCTCTCAAGATTGTGAGTTAACGGAATGCCCATTTTGAGCATAATGCTCATTATTTTGGTTTATTGAGTTGGCAGTTCCTCTATAGATTGTGTGTGCAGAAAAAGTTGTTGTTCGTGGCTCATCGGTTTGGTTTCTGGAGGAATGTTTTGCTTGCTCTGGATGAGAGTTGCAGCATGTTGGCTCCGAATGAGAGTTGCAACGTTGGGTTGTGTTGCCCCTTGTCTAGACGAGTGCTCAAGAAGACTCTTTGAAGGACAGTTTTGGGTGTTACGCAAGTAGGTGTCCCCCACTTGAGGACTAGTTTGGATTGTTGAAAGAGTGCAAGTTAGTGTTTAAGAGAGTTGATATCCCTGCGACACACATTGGTGGTCATCTTTCTCTGTGAGGACCACGAAGGACTTGGAATTGCCCTTGCTTAGGTTGGAAGGCACCCCCAGCCATGAGTTTTAAGATGACAAGTTTGTCGTGCAGGTGAGGATGACCTGCTTGTGTATGAGACTGCACTGGGGTCCCATAAGCAAATGATACTCGATATTGATAGAGCGAAGGGCCATTGTCTAAGTGATCGAAGGCACGTTAAGGAATGTGACTTGACATGTTAAAGGTTGTGACGATGGTTTATGGAAACTAGAACAAGTTGAGTAGGGTAAAGAAAAGAAGTAAACTAAAGATGAGTCCAAAGGAAAACTAATATATCAGTTAAAACTCTGTTCTTACCTGCACCGGCATTGTCGAGGACGACAATGGTTTGAGTGAGAGAGAATGTCCCAGACCAAGCCTTCAGAATGGGGTAGTGGCAGTGCAGAGCTCTATGGAGTGAAAAATGCATCGAGTGTAGGAACGTGTGGTATGCATTGGCTTGATCGGTAACATGCGGTGATAGCACGACACACGATAAGCAACGATATCGTTATTAGTGCATTGTTGTGTGGCGGTACAGATGTAGTGCGTTGTTTAATTAAGCAGTGTCAGCGGATTAGAGGATGTTGCATTTGGAGATTTGGTTAAGGACCTCTCGGCTTACAAGAGTTTCTCACGCATAGCGGTTGGACGCACGGAGATGCATATGGGTTAGGGCTAATTCCTCCAGAAATCACATCAGGTGATTTCAACTGAGTATGGTGACTCACAGCTAGGAGAGTGAATGCCTAGGCGCCGACGAATGAGTCGGGGTGGTGCTCTTCGCTATCGTGTTCAATCATCAACTAGTCTTTAGATTGGGGGTCGTGAGGTCTTGTTTCTTCAACGTATGAAATTGCAATACGCTTCATGTCATGCAAGGCTAAAGCAAGTTTGTGCTCATTTTGAAAGTGATAGCTGGTATAGGATGACTATGCATTAAGTGGCATGGGCTAGATGGAGTTCACATTTAAAAATGTGCTTGATCAACTTTCGCTAGGCAGTTGCGTATGAAGTGGTGTGCAGGGCCAATGAAATGATTTATTACATAAAAAAGTGTTGGTGCGCGACCTTTGACCATTAATTTGTTCAGATTGGACAGCCTGACGCATCGTGGGTTTGCAAAAAAATTTACGCTCAGAACACTATGGATGCCATCAACTGAAACTGGCCCATATAGGATGATAGAGATTGTGAAAGCTACGTAGCATGCGTATGCTTCATTAAAGAAGGCTTGGTGAGATTCGTGTAATATAGCTGCTTGGTATATCGATTCATGATGATGAAAATCTATAAAATTACTTTCTTCTGGTGTTTTTTTTATTGTGTAAAAAAAAAAGAAAAAGAAAATGCAAGCATCAAAATATTTTGAGTCAGAGGGGAGACCTAATGGTTCTATATTCAAGAAAAGAACAATACATGTGAAATAAAGACTAGTCTGCTGCCACGTTTGGTTCCTGGTGCTGAAGGTGCATTCCAAAGAGCAAGGGATGCAAATGGGGTCATATCCAGGATGGAGGTTTTGCAATTTTTGGCTGTTTCTTATCAGATCTGAATCTCTATGTATTTACTTGTTTCAGATCTGAACAATTTGCATCCCTACACAGAACAGAAGGCTTTGTTTGGTTCCTAAATTGCATGAAACAAGGAGCCCAGTGAGCCGCGCCTGCGTGCGCCGGCCTTCAACTTGTGAAACCACACATAGATGTGCTTGTAAATCAGTCCGCGGAGTGAGATCTTAGAAAGATTTCGTCAAGCGAACTCAACACAAGTGTTGTAGGTGCGAAAACCATGACCTTGCCTACCAACACAAGGCACGAACAAGTGTTGCAACCATGCAACATGTGTCACAGCAGTGGACATCACTTCACATTGAAACTTGTAACATGAGATATTCTACTGCTGTAAGGAAATACAAAGTGTTCCAGCCAGTGGCGGAGCCAGAAGTTTTTCGTTGGGTGGGCAGACTTCGGGTGGTGATGATCGACCTCTATCGGTGGCGCAATGGCTTGAAGCCTCCGTGGTGGTGAAGATCATAGATCGAGATCGAAAGCCTGTTTCGGTAGTTAAGCCACCTCCTTCTCGGTGGTGATTCAGCAGCAACCCGAAGGTCTTCCAATTGAGGTGCCTCCTCAGCTCCCTCTCGGAGGGAACGGTCCTTGCCACAGCATGAGGTGGAGCAACTCCCTCGGCTGGCTCCATCCCATGTCCACCGTCTCCTACGTCTGGGTGCCATAGGGTACTCTGTATCGCAGGGAGGCTTGATCTCCACTCCTGCACCACCTTGTTCTGATCTTCTTCGACAAGCATTCACAAGGAAAGAATGCAACCACCAAATCGTGTGGAATGAAGAAGAAGACCCGAGTCGTATCATATTTTGACTCGGTTTCTAATTCTGGGGTAGGCGACCGCCCACCACTAGCTCCGCCACTGGTTCCAGCTAACACAAACTGGTCTGAACCATATTACCCAAGAACCTCCTTTCACAAGTGTAGTGAAAAAGGAAGGGAGGGATAAATCGATGCCACAAGAGGCTGAATCTTGGATGGTGGCAGCAAGGCCACTCTGCCAAAAATCAAGAGAAAGGCATTGTTGAGTGCCTGGTTTTTATAGATGAAACTCTGAACCAAAATAAGATTTCAATCCCACCAACCAAAAGTGACACTACAGGGACACACCATTTTGGTCATGTCCCCAGTGACGACAAGGACTCGTTCGGCCATTATTTTAATTTTTCTAAATGATATTTCTTACTTTGTGATATTTACACTAAGAAACCACCTCCTTGATCAGAGACCTAGCCACACTGACTCTGCCTGCAGTACTTACGGTCATGTCTTGGAAACATAAAACTCCTTTGGCTTATATCTTGCCCCGAGGGCGTCACCACACTTCAGATTGCGTAAGGGGTGACACCCATGGGATTTGAACCTAGACCACCTGCCTAGCAACCTAGGTCCCATCCCACTCCGCCAAACCCCTTTGGAGCTCATGATATTTCTTACTTTGTAACAATTTTTCACTAAAAATACATTTATGAATATTAAAATTCAAAAAACAATTTTTATTAAAAATTTAAAAACTGTGTCAAACTCCGCATAGTGCCTCATGTGTCCTCGTATCTTTGTGACATGGATCAAAACAGTGGTGTGATCGATAACTCGAGTCTCAATTGCACTCCTAGGTTCACTGAAAAATTTAAATTTTAATGTATCGCCCAAATGGGACACTTGGCAAAATGAAGGTTATAAGGGCCGGCTAAGTCTTGTGTATGGAGTTCTTTGGCTGAGGAATGTTGAGCTAGAACCAAGCCAGAGGTCAATCTTTTCCCGGCATCATGATGAAAAACAAGTAAAAAGTAGGTAAATAGAAAATGATGGTGGTGATGGTGAAGAGTGGATAGGTGGTGAGTTGAGCCCTTGCAATGCACATCCCATACGCCCCAAATTTGTTTCACTGCAGGTGGTAACTGGACTGAACTTGCCATTCTTCTCTAAAAGACCAGCTGGGTAGGTGACAAGAGTAATGGGGAGCGGCTGCCTAAGGTCTTATTTTCAGCCCTAGCAAGAGTGGTCTTCAGTTGAGATGAGTAAGATCAAGAGTTTTTACCTACACAGAGTGGAGCCATGATGCCTCTGGTCTTAATGCCACGGTCCAGGATCTGAATCCTTTGCCAGAAGATGTGGAACCCGAAATGAACCCCTTTACAGACCAAGAGCCCAGTGAAGGTGATCCACCTATACGTTAATCTAGTTGGTCAACAAAAGGACAAAGGAGGCGGAGATTTAGCCCTTCACCTCCCTAGCTGGTTATGGACCTAGCTTGATTCGATGGGTCTATGCATTAGACCTACCACCAAATCCAGATCCAATTTCATATTTTGTGAGACTATATATAATGTTTTGACAGAGAGTTGGTTAAAAGATTGAGAAAAGCTATTATGCTGCTTTCTTTATCATTTTGCTTGAATTTTAATTCAATAGTTTGTAGTTTCTTATAGTTTTGGTATCGATCTGCAGGGTTCAAGGGCGATCCTCCTGTTCACTGCATCAACTGTACCATGAAACAAACATGTGCAGAAAATATGGGGTGACATCCATTTCTCAACAGCATTAACTGAATAAACTGCTAACAAAAATCCTTCCACACCATTATGTTGCTTGGACCAGTTCCAAGCCTTTGCAATTGCTGATCCTTGCCGGCAGAAAGCGCAGAGAGCACAGAGCATTGCTGAGGACCTGAGGCAGATCCTAACAAGCATTACATTACATGCTGCATACGTGAAGCTGCCTGAAAGAGAAGTTTCTTATTCGGTGAAAATTTCCAGCAAGGCAACTTCTTCCTCAGAATCAGTCACCTGCCTTTGATGGCAATGGAGCCCAATGAACAAGAGAATGGATTCTACTCGTTGCAGACTTTGAATCAGATAATAATACATGAATTACATTTAGGTCAAGCAAAAAACAAAAAGAAAAAGCGTCAATAGTACAAAGGTTCAACAAAACTTAAAAAGTAGGAACAATGTCAAAGGCCTTGAACAGTTGAATCACAAACACTTATCATTTCATGAATTCTGTCGCCCCTTGGAAACACTCTACCGGATCAGGCAGTTTCGTAAGAAATCTCAAAATTTTTTACCTCGCATGAGAGAGGTTCTGAGAACACCATACCTTCATGTACCAAAGCTACGGTCTCCAGCATCTCCAAGCCCAGGAACAATAAACCTGAAACAGATCATTTTGCATAAGCGCAAGCAGAAAAGCAAAAAAATCGAATGCAAGCACATGCGGAGGTAAGGGGAAAAATCAGATAGTACCCTTGATCATTCACATCAGGATCAATTATTCCTGTGTACACATGAAGCCTGAAAACCAAAAATCTCAATCCGTTGTGTCTGCTTTGATGTACCTTGAAGCATATTTACAACCAGACTTGATATACTTACCCAGGGAATTTTTCACTAAGCATCTGGAGAGCAGGAGGAGCAGCCACAGCTGAAACCTGCAGCAGAATGATCCATAGTAGCTTGAATTGATGCTTAAATTCATAAAGCCATCTCAAGAATGATATGGATATTTTTTTTGCAATACCATGATGATAATTGTGTCATTTTTAAAAGATTCATTCACTAGGTTTCAGAATTTCCCCAAAATGTTGGCCTTTCACTTTTCTCGTCGTCTCGTATTTTCAAAACAGCTGCCACAGTTGCTCTTTAATAATTGTGTGAACTATCAAAAGTGACCCACCTCCGACAGTCCAAAGATGAAAGTGATTACGATATGTGAGAGAGAAAAGGTTGTAGTTAAGATAGAAACTATACATAAAAACATAAGGTCCAATGCTGCATTTGGCATAATACATAGCCAAGAAGGGTAACTGTACTCTGCATGTAGTTTATAAACCTCAGGTTGCACCAGGATTTGATTCATATTGATATATGATGGATAGCAGCATGTACATATTCTATGTTCAATATCAAGTATTTATATTCAATTAGTAATTTTCAGATTTAACCAATTCATGAAATTAAAATTGTGCAATAGTACTGGAACTCACCACTTTGATTTTTTTATGATCAACACCACATTCCTTCACCAGATTGATAGCTGCAACAATTGTGCCACCTGAAATGGAGTTTTTGAATGACAAGAAAGAGTACCGAAATTAACATCTTGAATAATTACCATGAGAAGGGCAATAAATCAACAAAACAAATTATCTGACTCACTGATTACAAAAGTAAGTTCTCACAAGATCAACTCAGTTGATTAGGTCCCAGTCCTTTATTGAAATGTTCTTTCAGCCTTCATTATTTTGGTTTGCTCCTATTTGCAGAAGCCTTAGTATTATAACAGCAAAAGAGCAATTTCATATAGCAGCCAGATATTTGGGTCTGGCACTGAATCTTCTCTCTAGTGATGGACACACCCACTACCTCTATCAAATGGGTTCACCTAATGAGTCACTGGTTGTTTACTGTCTGTAGCTACCAATAATCTATGGAAAAAAAACTGACACTTGACAAAATTGTCCTCATTCAACCAGTAACCATCTAGCAAATCCATATATTGCTATTCACCTTCCAGATTCTCAGGGGAACATCCATGCTACTGGAAGGTGCACGTCATCCATGGGGTTGAAGGATGGACCCATCTTGCCAAATGAACCAATTTCTGATATTGAAATATAGGCATGGCCAGATACTAATCATATAAGCATATGATTAGGCTCTTTCTGATGGAAAAAAAAAACTCAGATACTTGACAAAATTGTCCTCATTCAACCAGTAACCATCTAGCAGATCCATATATTGCTATTCACCTTCCAGATTCTCAGGGGGCCATCCTGTTAAAATGTAAAATGTAAAATGTAAAATATATAATATATATAATAATAATATAATAAAATAATAAAATAATATTTTTTAATTTCTTTTTCTTTCTTTATTTTTTTTATTTTTATCTAGTTCATTTTGAAATAGAATTAGAATCTAGTCAAGTTTCAATTAGAACTTGACTAGACTTACTCCAACGGCTATAATTAGAGCCGTTGGACTAGGTCCAACGACTCTAAAGGAGAGCTCTCCTCTACTCCTTTTCTTGTATAAATAGGGGTGATCCCTTCCATTGTAAATTAATGTTTCTCAAGCATTTCTTGTGAGAAATAAAAGATTATTATTTTTGTTGTGTTATTCCATTTATACCCTTTTGTGGGTTATGTTTGTAGTGTCTCCAATAGACACTCTATGTGAGTTTTTGTACTTTTGTGGAAGACCATCATTTCATTACATGGTATCAAAGCTGATTGGGGAAGGCCATAGAGAAGGAGGACTCTATGATATGGATTTTTTGAAATTGCCCAAGAATAATTTATGTTATAATGTTCATAAACTAAAATTGGATTTATGGCAAAAAAAAACTTGCCTATCCTCATATGTCTAAAATCCAACATTTTTCAACAACAACAAACAACAACAACAACTACGCCTTCATCCCAAAACAATTGGGGTCAGCGATATGAACCAAAAAAGAAATTCATTTTGGGTCTTCCACATGAATCCTTTTCCTCCAATCATTTCTATCCAACGCCATGTCCTCGGTGAGGTTCAAAGCATTCATATCCTTTCCTATCATCTCCATCCACGTCTTCCTAGGCCTACCCCGACCTCTTTTAACTAATATATTTTCCCATTTCTCCAACCTTCTAACTGGAGCATCATTAGGCCTTCGCCGAATATGTCCAAACCACCGTAAACGATTCTCTCGCATCTTATTTTCAATGGGTGCAACACCTACCTTCTTACGTATCTCTTCGTTCTGAATCTTATCTTTTATTGTATTTCCACACATCCATCTAAGCATCCGCATCTCAGCTACACTCATTTTTTGAATATGATGTCTCTTGGCAGCCCAACATTCCGTACCATATAGTAAAGCGGGTCTAATAGTCGTCCTATAAAACTTTCCCTTCAACCGCAATGGCATTCTACGATCGCACAGCACTCCAGTAGCACTTTTCCATTTCATCCACCCAACCTTTATCCTATGATTTACATCTCCATCAATTTCTCCATACTTTTGAATGATGGATCCCAAATATTTGAAATAATAATTCACCGGTATATCTTGCTCACCAAGCTTCACTACACTCCCATCACTACTTCGTTGCTTACTAAACCGACATTCCATATATTCAGTCTTACTCTTACTCAACTTAAAACCTCTAGCTTCCAATGTCTGTCTCCATAATTCTAACTTAGCATTAACTCCAGCTCTAGACTCATCAATCAAAACAATATCATCAGCAAACAACATACACCACGGTACATTTTCTTGAATTGATCTCGTAAGCTCATCCATCACTATCGCAAATAGGAAAGGGCTTAAAGCAGATCCTTGATGTAACCCAACCGTTATCGGAAAATTGGTTGTCACACCTCCACAAGTGCGGACATTGGTTACTACTCCTTCATACATATCTTTAATTATACTAATGTACTTGAGAGAAACACCTTTCTTCATCATTGTCCACCAGAGAACGTCCCTAGGTACTCTATCGTATGCCTTCTCTAAATCAATAAAATCCAACATTTTTCAAGTTTAAAAAAAATTTGTTATTGCAAAATGAAAAGATTACCATTTCATGATAGAATTTTTGTTCCTTCTAAACCACTTGAGCTAATACATTCAGATGTTTGGGGTCCTGCATCGGTCATTTCAAAAGGTGCATATGCGTATTATATAATTTTTTTTTGATGACTTTTCTAGGCATACTTGGATTTACTTCTTTAAGCATAAATCTGAGGTCTTTTCACACTTTCAAATATTTTATAAAATGGCTAAAAATAAATTTCAAAATTATATTTCAATTTTTCGCATTAATTAGGGGGAGAATTTATGTCCAAAGAATTCAAAGACTATCTCAATTTACATGGCATCACATATCAAAGATCGTGTCCACACACACCACAACAAAATTGCTTGGCCGAACGTAAACATTAACATATTATGGAAATCATTAGGACTTTATTAATAGCAAATCAAGTTTCAAAATGTTTTTGGCCAGTAGCTACCCTAACTGCTACCTATCTCATTAATCAAATGTCATCTTCTTTTTTGAAAAATATAACTCCAATTGAAAAACTTGCTAACTTATCTCCTGATTACTCTAGATTAAGGGTCTTTGGATGCAAATATTTTGTTTTCACCAACAAGAATGATAACTCTCATCCTGTGTGATTCTTTATCCCTTAGGTTACTAAGATAATAAAAAAGGCTAAAGGTGTTTTGATTTTCAAAATGAAAAATTATATGTATTAAGAAATGTATCATTCTTAAAAAAAGAAAGTTTCTTTGAATTTGAAAAGCCCCAGGAAGTCACTAAATATTCTTTTTTAATAGATTTGACTTAAAATCTAATTAATATGATCATGAATACGATTTAGACAATGATCAAAGTAGTATTAATTTTGAACATAATGTTGATAATGAAGAGCAAACTCATAAGGACATTAGTCTACAATAATCAAGACGTAAAGAATTGAATCTTCCATGTGCATTAGAAAAATACTCCAAAGTACAAAGCAGAAGGTCATCCAGAATTTTTAGACCTGAAAAATTTGTGTCGTACGAATCTTTTTCACCCACGTATAGGGCAGTTATTCATTAATACAATCATATGTAGAACCGTTAGCCTATTCCCAAGCCAAAAACCATATAGAGTGGGTAGAAGCCATGAAGGCAAAATTGAAAGCATTAGAAAAAACTAATACTTGGACTATTCAAGTTATTCCTCTAGGTTGTCGATGGATTTACAAAGTTAAAACCAAGAGTAATGGAACTCCTGAAAGGTATAAAGTCAGATTAGTGGCCAAAGGATATACCCAAGAGTATAGCACCGATTACGAAGAAACTTTTGTTTCAGTTGCCCGAATGACTACTCTTAGAACATTAATAGCTTCAACCTTCATTAGAAAATGACCCACATTTCAAATAGATGTCAAAAATGTTTTTCTCAATGAAAATCTAGTTGAAGAAGTTTATATGAAAGCCCCACCTGGTATTTGTATACCTAAAGGTAAAACTCTTATTTAGAAAAAACTTTTTACGGTCTTAAACAGACACCAAAAGCCTAGTACGACAGGTTTAGTCATGTTATGCTTGATATTGATTTTCGATTTTGTTTGAGTGACACTGCTTTGTTTATTAAGAATTCTGATGCAGGAATTATTGTTTTTCTCTATGTGACTGACATGATTATCACCGGAGGCGACAAACAAGGAGCTGAAAACATTAAAAAGCTTCTTAAAACTCATTTTAAAATAACTAATTTAGGTTTATTGAGATATTTCTTAAGAATTGAAGTTGTTTATTTCCCTCGTGAGTATTTGATACCTCAATCTAAATTTGTTTTTGATATTGTTTTCAGGTCTGAAATTACAGATGATAAGAAAGTGGACATTCTAGAAGTTGTCAACGTTAAAATGAGAATTGATGATGGAGAACCTCTTAATGATCTTACTCCTTATAGACAGCTTATCAGAGCACTTTACTATCTTTTCATTACTAGACCAGACATAGCACACGTTGTACACACAATTAGCTAATTTCAGCATACTCTCACTTCGGTTCAAATGGAAGCAGTTTTGCATATTATTAGATACATAAAGTCCTTTATTTCATGAGGCCTCTTCTTGTCTGCTTCATCTTCATTAGATGCTGACTGGGGAGGTGATCCCAATAATAAACACTCAACCACTGGTTTTTGTGTTTTCTTAGGTGAATCCTTAATTTCGTAGAGGTGCAAAAAGCAACAAAATATATCTCTCTCGTCCACCGAAACTGAATATCGAGTCATGACGAGCACAACAATGAAAGTAGTTTGGCTTAGACGTCTGCTAGCTGACATGCGAGTTGAAGCAACACAAGCTTTACGAATGTGCTATGACAACAAGAGTGTAATCTATATTGCAAGCAATCGAACATTTCATGAACGCACCAAACATATTGAGATGGACTGTCACTATGTCAGAGAGAAATATCTACATGAAACCATTGATCTGTCATATGTTATATCAAAATATCAATCAGCGGACTTCTTCACCAAACCTCTCGCTGCTCCTAGATTTCACTTCCTTTTAAGCAAACTTTCGCTCATTTTACTGTAAGTTTGAGGGAGAATGTTAAAATGTAATATATATAATAATAAAATAATAATATAATATTTTTTATTTCTTTCTTTATTTTTATTTTTATCTAGTTCATTTTGAACTAGAATTAGAATCTAGTCAAGTTTCAATTATAACCTCTCCAAGAGCTCTCCTATGCTCCTTTTCTTGTATAAATAGGGGTGATCCCCTCCATTGTAAATTAATGCCTCTTAAGCATTTCTTGTGAGAAATAAATTATTATTTTTATTGTGTTCTTCCATTTATACCCTTTTGTGAGTTATGTTTGTAGTGTCTCCAATAGACACCCTTTGTGAGTTTTCGTGCTTTTGTGGAAGTCCACCATTTCATTACACATTCATGCTACCAGAAGGTGCACGTCATCCATGGGGCTGAAGGATGGACCATCTTGCTAAATGAACCAATTTCTTATATTGAAATATAGGCATGGCCACTAAACTCATGGTGATATTGACCATGAAAGCTTTTAATGCCATGACAATACCTCTTATTTGACCGTTTTCACAGTAAGAAATACCTTTACTAGGGAATCCATCTGGGAGTTCAAAAAGGTCACAAACTATCAGCAACTTGGTGATAGGAAATAATTCAAATAAAAAGAAAGACGAGGACAACGCTGTTGGAGCAAATCCAGCACCACTGTTCATATAAATACGTCAGCAATGAAACATCTGAATTAGAGTACAAAATTTCAGTTACAATAGGACAAGCAGGGAAAACAAAAACAAAAGGAGACTGGCAAGCAATGAGTTCAATGTTTAGTAGTAGTTCATCTGGAATGAAGACCAGGAGGTACTCTCAAGGGAAATTATGTCACATTTTCACCAAGTTTTTTTTCCAATAACACAGCCTTTTCACCTATTCCTGACAGTGGTAACATAACCTAAAGAATATCTTCTTTCTGCTCACAGGATATTATCTTCTGATTTGGTAGTAAAGCATATGAATTGTGTGTTTCTTCCTCGAT
This sequence comes from Nuphar pumila, assembly GCF_984573655.1. Classification (NCBI taxonomy): domain Eukaryota; kingdom Viridiplantae; phylum Streptophyta; class Magnoliopsida; order Nymphaeales; family Nymphaeaceae; genus Nuphar; species Nuphar pumila. The sequence goes on along the minus strand of NC_143257.1, from coordinate 2,892,727 downwards.
GAATTCTTTGGCTCAAACTACTCTACCGGACCTGCATGGTCAATACTTTCCAACTTTGGAAATGTCAAAATCATAACCAGATGGAACGTACTATACTCAGGGTGGAACAACTTTGATGTTATCAACGGGGGGAAATTCATATTATCACCCCATATAGATCTTAAGAACAGGAGAGCAGAAGGATAAACCCCATTTCTTTGCCTTTTATTTCATACTTTGTGCATCTTCCAAGAGATATTTTGTCTTTTCTACTAGGTTACTTTTTGTCCCTTTTCATCCTATGGAAGCATAGGTCCCCTGCCCCGGTCTTTCCCATATTCTGCCTCTCTCGATGCTTGGTTCAAAGTGCCATGGTTTTTTATATAAAATCTACAGAATAATCTCAAACTAGAGGAGAACTCAATAAATTGCATGCATTGATAGAATCTACTTCTTGGTAGCTTAGTAAAACCAAATGTACTTTTTAAAAGTCAACACAATCCTCTCGAGAATCCATATTGAGTATAAACACTTGAGTTGCTTTGTTTTGGGCTTTCTTTGTTCTTTTTGATAGGCAATGTAATAACCTCAATTTTTGACAACTAATTATTTAAGCTTATTGGAAAATAACGGGTGTTTTTCTAAATTTGGGCCTCGGATCCGTTACCAGGATCCATAAAGGAATGCGTAAATAACCCACAATGGGGTGTTAAATTATACTTATAATAGTAATTTGTAATTAAAACAAATAATTAATAGTATTTATAAAAATAAAATAAAAATAAATAAAGTTTAGTATAGAGGGTCGGACCCACAATTGGATCCACGGATCCAACTGAGGATCCGTCACTCGTAGGCGAAACCGGGTCCATTATTAAAATGGACCCAGCGTCGCGGGTCACGGGCTCGGACCCGGACCCGATTTCGCTTATTAACGGGGGGGGGGGCGTGAAACAGAAGCCCGATTCTTGTTTTCAAGAATGGGGAAACAGAAGGGAGAGGGGGGTTACGCAGGGCGTAACCAAACCCGCGTTCCGCCGATGAAGGGGGGAGTGGAGAGAGGGTTTTGCCCTCTCCACTCAGTCCCTCTCTTTCTTTCACTCGATCTCTCTCTCCCTCGTTTCTCTCTTTCCCCATCTATCTCGTCTCTCCCTCTCGTTTCCGTGCGCTCCGGAAAAGAGGTGGTCGCCGGCGAACTTCGACAATCAGCAGCCACCACAGGCCACGGCAAGCGCCCTCTGTCACAGCAACAGCGTGGAGCAACACCAGCTGCTTGGCCTTCGCGTCTCCAGCCTCTGATCGCCGGAAAACCAGCGAAACAGGTACGGTGCTCCTCTCGATTCTAGGTGAGGGATCGAACATGGGTTCGATCCCGTGTAATCTTTTGAGGTGAGGGTCCATGGGGACCTTTTGCATGGCCGATTGTTGTTTCCATTGTGAAAGGGGGGTCGGCTGAGGTAAGGGATGGCCCCAGCCGTGTAGGTCCCGAGTATTCTTTTTGGGATTACCTCAGATTTGGGGATTTTCCTGCCTAACCCTACCTTGCAAAATCCCTAACTCAAAACGATTTGGGGTTTTATTGATTGGGAATCGTGGTATATGCTTATGATAAAAAAAAAAAAGAGTGAAGGGCAAAGTGACTGATATTCGCCCTTTTGAAGTTCTCTTGTCGTATCCCTACTGAGTATTTTGATCTTTGATGTTTAGCAAGAGCATGTGTTTCCTGACAAATACAGTCAAACTGAAATTTTTGATTTCAAGTCTGTTTCTATAACCGCATGAAATTTTCTGTACTTCAGTTGGAAATCTTGATTTCTGATTCCCATTTACTTTTACTGCTTTTATTTGGGGGTAGTGTAATTTTGGAATAATTGTATGACCTTGGATCGGGATTGGATTCGTGTTAGGGATGCACGTCAAGAACGTAGATATATATTACTTGTTTTCTTCTTGTGGCCTGTCTGGAATCCACTGTTATACCGTGACATGCTGACTATGCACACGGTTTCATTAAGTGACACATGCTTGCTCTTGTGTGCAGCTTAAACCCGTAACTGTAGGATACAGTATGGGATTCTTGAATCATAACTTGAGTTGCCAGTTATATCTAATAGTGTTCAATATAACCTGCTTAAGAAGATAGGACGTGAAATCTGAAAACCAATACATGACTTTCAAATGAGGTTTGTTTTTGTTGTTTCCGTTTTTGGGCATTGTATTCTTGAATAGGAGTCCAGGTAGTCATTTAAATTGTTGTGTAACAGGAGGTGTGTGATTTTATGTTGACTGATATGAATCAGTCCTGAAACTGGTCCGGATTTAATGGATTTTTGTGTATGATCAAAATACTGATCTGAACAAAGGAAAATATGATAAATGCCATTTCCTTAACTGTCCATGTTGGTGGACAAATGACAGGTCGATTGAATCCTTGTTCATATATAGTATGGCTCATATGGAAGATTAGCTTAGCACTTAAATTTTTCAGAATGTGTAAGTGTAAATTTCATATAAAAGAATCATTTCGATGTAAGAAGGAATCCGATTGTTATTTAAAACTGCATATGTGAGGGTTGTTTCATGTTGAACTGAAATTGATAATCCTATCATGACACTGCATCTGTTTGGGCTTGTTTTCCTTTCACTTATGATTTGACTAAGGTATATTCATTTGGTTATCATATGAATAGCCGATGGGGTTATATGCTTTCTAATATGAAGTTCAATATAAAGTGACATTGAGAGTATTACTAGCTGGACTGAATTGACTAAACTTCTAGCTAGGAGGTTGGCGGGTCTGGGATTGGTAAGCCCGACTAACTTCCCTAGCATATGGCAAAGCTTACACTTTTGCCTAGTAATTATGTAAATGTTGTTTTGCTTTCCATCATACTGGTTGTGAAATCTGGAAGGTGAGTATGATTTGGTTATTGATAATTCTTCTTGGGCATGAATGCTTGATTTATTATGTGAAGTGGTACATGAACACTCACACACTTAAAGAAACCATGGATTTGGTTAATACCCATATGTGATGTAGGTAACACACACATATTGAAAATGCATATGAATGAATTATGACATGCATAGGTTTGGGTTTATGATTGCATAAGTGTACAGGCTTTTGGCACTTTGGCTTAGTGTTACAAATAAAACACTACTTTTGTTTTGTGATGTGATGCCTCGATGAACTAAATGGACCATCACCGGTCTGGAGAGCCGTGGGTTTGGTTTTCTTTCACATATGTTTTTAACTGCATCACTTGAACCACATAAGATGGTTTGGCACTTTACTACACTGTTCTAGTGGTTTATACGAGCTGGAGTCTCGTAAGGGTTTCCGCAAGGGAGGATGCGGGTTTTTACTTTACTTTTGCATATGGTGTTGCAAACTTAAAGAAATTAACTTTAATAAAAATATAATGAATAAGAACAGTGTAATATACATTCTGGGATATCTCATCTGGAGTATGAGAATCTTGGATATCCGGTCTTGGGGAGACTGTGAGGATACAAAAACTCCGTGTGCGTGAATTTGGTCCCCAGAACCCGATATTGAGGTTCTTTCTCCTGGCCACGGTTTTAGGGAGAGTCCGCCACTTTACCCGTGAGTGGTGTGTTAGTCACAGTTGTGAGTTTATGGTACCAAGGAAGTGGCACTTGTGGGCGTGGGGTGTCCCTTGTGTCCCCGACATTTGATGTGGAGGTCTAATGTTCCGATGGATGGTGTTGTTTCCTGATATCGGTCGAGGGCTAAGTTAGAACCAGTAATAAAATACAAATTGTGTGTTAAGCTACCCTGGGAACCTACTTGACTTCGGGGTTTGTACCTGTTTGGTGTATCCGCGGGCAACTGTAATTAAAAAAAGGAACTTAAGGATGTGTGCATCTAATAGGGCATGCATATGGAAAGATGAAACTTAAATGAAAGATAACAAAAAAGGAAATCATGCATTGCACATAATCATGCATTTTTCTGTTATGCATTAAATCATGCATGTTTGAATCATTCTTGATATCATGACATGATTTGGTGGTAGCATATGATTTACTTCTTGAAATCATACTGCAAAGTTTGGCTATTTAGTTCCTGATATATGGTACTGTTTTACTATTCTTGACTGGTGAGCATATGCAATTGTTGGTAGTCATGGATATTTGAATGTTGTAAATTTTATATCGGCACTCACTCAAATCACTGCATGGAATCTTATCCATGTTCTTTGTCTCACCTGGTTTCTTTAGAAGTAGCTGTGCTCAGAATTTCGGTTCTGACACCCTACTTTGTTGGTTTTTCACAGGACATGGTGAACAGTGAGGCTAGACTGGCTACTGGGGATGAATGAGAGTCATACTTGCGCTTGTCAGTTTCAGCAGGGGACAGAGTGACTCTTTCTTTTGTTTTAGTTCTTCTTGCTTCTTTCTAGTCGTCGCTTTATTTTCATTTGAACAAAACCTTGTCTTTGAAATTTTCTCTTACTCATAAATAAAGGAATTAGTTTGGTTTTTATGGATGATGATTGCAACTTCGTTTGTGGTGGTTGGGCTATCCAATGGAAAGTGGAACTGTGAGGACCCCAGATCTCTGGGAAGGTTTCCGCAACTCTTAAAAAAAAAAAAATATATTCCGCATTTTTAAAGGGTATGGATTGGGGTCGTTACAGGCAATCTAGGGCGCAACCCCGTGGTGTTGGAAATGGAGACCCCTCGATTGTGATAGTGCAACCTTGCCATCCAGCTACCTCAATGCAACCCTGATTAAGCTGTATTATTAATCATATGGATACTCCATTTTCACTCTCACACTCAATGAGGAACGAAGAAACTACCCCCAGAGTAAGAGGCCTGACCTCACTAAACTATGCCTGCCAAACCTACGGTTGCTTTTCTGAAGGCGTAAAACCGTAGCACACCTCTTGCTACCAGGGAGTCGCCTAGCTTCGGCTATTGTGCAAGGGGCTGACACCCATAGGATTTGAACCTAGACAGCCAGTCTAGCGAACTAGACCCATGCCATTATGCCAAGCCCTTTGGGGCTATGGGGCACTAATAGTTGCATTGACAACATTGCTATTAGCAACTCACTTAGGGAGAAAGCAGGCCTCAATCTTTATCTTTACTGTAGTAATCATATACCGCAATTTCAAGGCCAAGGGTTTCAAGATTCATCAGAGCCTTCTCAAATTAAACATTGGGTATTCATGCATTTCATGAATGCAACTGCTCTTCAACAATTAGAGACATTCACTTATATTTAGTAATACTACATGGCTCCATGTATCTGCATTGTCAAATTTATTGAAAATTGTGATTGGCTCTAGGGATGACCCTACACATTTAACCTATCAATATTATTGCATCATAAATTTCTGATACTGAACTAGCAGGAATCTCAGCATGCTTAGTTACATACTTTATTATCTGCAGACCATGTTGTCCTTGTTGAGAGTGATAATATAGCATTTGTCAGAGTCTGGCACATTTATTTTGATGATTAATTACAATATTTCATGGTAATGACCCCTTTGTATTCTCTGTTATCAGAAAATGTTTATTTTCAATATAAAGAAAAAAGAAAATAGAGGACATTTCTATGAAAAGGAAATAACTGTTTTACCTGTTGCAAGCATGGGATCTATGATCAAGACACGAGATTCCTCAGGAAACTTTTCAGGCAGCCTGCACATGAAACTCATCAAATGGGTTACACGGAGAACAATTTATACATAACTCAATGTCCAATTACATAATAGATCAGCAGTGTACAACATCAAATTGTTTTGGCATACTATCAGGAGGATGGTCATATTTCAGATTAAAACCAGCTTTCACTGGAAAAGTTATATCACTTGACAGTACACAGAATTTCATGGCCCAGACACACTTAGACAACATAACATGAAAAGGTATCATGTACAGAGAAAATTTAAAAGAAAAAAGAAAAACTTGGGACTATATCCATCAGACAAGATATATGTGGTAACCCTTGTTAACTAGTGATTAATGAAGCACAAAATGACTAAATATACAACATAATGTATGGAGAAGTGTGGAAGGGCAGGATCAGTCAACAGGAACTGAATCATTTTGTAGATATGCAGTTGTAATTCAGAGCCTGATCGACTCGAACTTGTAGGATATTTAAGGATGGCAAGTTTTCCACCCAGTTTTATTGGGCAATATCAATTAATCTATCTTAATCTTTTAGTAGATATTTAACTTTTAGAGATTTGGGAGGAGATGGTGATTCATGGCTTATATATGGGTAAACCTTTTAAGTAAACAAAAAGGAGAAACAGCAACACCATATCTGCCATGGTAAGAAACACACTTTGCCCATATTAAATGACCGGAAATGCATCAAATTTAAATAAAAGACAAGTTAAATTATTTCCAACAATTTTGCCAAAATGACCAACAAGCACCAGCAATAGAAAGTCCTTTAAATAATATTAGATGCAGTTATAGTTTCCAATATAGCAACAGCTAATATGGAAACTCATTTAGATGCAAACTTAACATGTAGAACACAAGTCTAGTGCGTAGCTCTATTGAGTGAAAAATGCATTGAATGTAGGAATGTGTGGTATGCGTTGACTTGATCGGTGATGTGCAGTAGTAGCATGGCATGCGATAGGCAATGGTATTATCTTTGGTGCGACGGTGTGGGGTGGCACAAACGTGGAGCATTGTTTGGTTAAACAATGTTAGCAGATCAGAAGATGTTTCTTTTGGGGATTTGGTTAAGGACCTCTCGAATTTGATGAGTTTTTCATGCGTAGCGTTTGGATGCACGGAGGTGCGTGTGGGTTAAGGCTAATTCCCCCAGGGATCACCTTAGGTGATTCCAACCGAGTATGGTTACTCGGGACTAGGCGAGTGAATGCCTAGGAGCCGGTGAATAAGTCTAGGTGGTGCTCTTCACAATGACATACAATCATCAACTGGTCTTTGGATTGGAGGCCACAATGCCTTGTCCCTTTTGTGGCGAAGTTATGCTTGAGCGTGCCCATGGAGTCGCGATACACTCCATGACATGCGAGGCTAAGACATTTGTGAGCTTGCTAGTCGGTATGGAATGGCTATGCATATAAGTGGCATGAACCAGATAGAATACGTATTTGAAGATGTGTTTGATCAACTTTTACTAGGCAGTTGTGCACGAGATGGTGCGCAAGGCCAATGAAATGATTCAGTACATGGAAAAGTGTTGGTGGCCGTTAGGCTTAATCTGATGCATCGCAGGTTTGCGAAAAATTATATGCCGTGACAAATTGGCATCAGAGCAGAAAGATTCACGAAGACTGTATTGTTTGTTGAGCAACACTAAAGAGAATAGTGATGGTTTGTCCAATTTATGTGAATTTGCGCAGTTGAAGTGTGGTTGACCGAGCGCAGAAGCAAGTTGCTGACAAGGTAGTATGGGTTATCTTGTCGATGGTAAGCAGAAGTATAAGATTGATATTCAGTTGGCTAAGAGAACATAGATAAGCCAAAGATTTCTACCAGTTGTGTCAGGCTCATAGGTGGAGTGTGGTGTTTGCCTTATGCATACAGAGAATGCACGTTGGATTCGACTGGATGGATTTGCACCTTTGAGATGAGAGACTCAATTGAGCTTATATGTTCTCTCTAGAGATTGTGGGTTAGCGGAGTGCCCATCTTGAGCAGAATGCTCGTTGTTTTGGTCCCTTGAGTTTGTCAGTTCCTCTATGGATTGTGTGTGCGGAAAAAGTCATTGTTCGTAGCTCATCGGTTTGGTTTCTGCGGGAACGTGTTTGTTGGCTTCGAAAGATAGTTGCAGCATGATGGCTTCGGATGTGAGTTGCAGCGTTGGGTAGTGAGTTCCCCTTGTGTGGATGAGTGACCAGGAAGACGCTTTGAAGAACCGCTTTGGGATGATACGCAAGTAGGCGTCCCCCCACTTGAGGACTAAGTTAGACCATTGAAAAATCGCAAATTGGTGCTATAAGGGAGTTGATATCCTTGCGGCATGTGTTGGTGGTCGCTCTTCTTTGCGAGGACCACGAAGGGCTTGGAATTTTCCTTGTTGGAGTCGGAAGGTGCCCCAACCATGAGCGTGAAGACGACAAGTTTGTCATGCAGGCAAGGATAACCCACTTGTGTATGAGACTACACTGGGGTCCCATGAGCGAAGAATGCTCGATGTTGATGGAGTGGAATATCGTTGTCTAAGTTATTTGAGGCGCGTTGAGGAATGAGACTTGACGTGCTAAAGGTTGCGGCGATGGCGAATGAAAAGCAGAACACGTTAAGTATGGTGAAGAAAAGTAGATCAAAGATAAGTATAAAGGGAAACTGGCATAAATAAAGGTCGTGTTCTTACCTGCATTGACATTGTTGAGGATGACAATCGTTTGGGTGGGGGAGAATGTCGCGGACCGAGCCTTCGAAATGTGGCATGTGCAGTGTGTAACTCTACTGAGTGGAAAATGCATCGAATGTAGGAACGTGCGGTATGCGTTGTCTTGATCGGTGGCGTCCGGTGGTAGCATGGCATGCGATAAGCAACGATATTGTCGTTGGTGTGACGATGTATGGCGGCACATACGTGGAACATTGTTTGGTTAAACAGTGTCAGCGGATCAGAGGATGTTGCCTTTGGGGATTTGGTTAAGGACCTCTCAACTTGGATGAATTTCCCACACGTAGCGCTTGGACGCATGGGGATGCATGTGAGTTAGGGCTAATCCCCTCAGGGATCACCTTAGGTGATTCCAACCAAGTATGGTGACTCAGGGTTAGGTGAGTAAATGCCTAGGAGCCGACGAATGAGTCTGGGTTCTGCTCTTTGCTATGATATACAATAATCAACTGGTCTTTGGATTATGGGTCGCAAGGCCTTGTCCCTTCTGCAGTGAGGTTATCCTTGGGCATGCCCATAAAGTCGCGATACACTCTATGGCACGTGAGGTATCTGTGTGCTTGCTAGTCATTATGGGATGACTATGCACATAAGTGGCATAAACCAGATAGAATACACATTTGGAGATGCAATCAACTTCCGCTAGGCAGCTGTACACAAGGTGGTGCGCAAGGCCAATGAAATGATTCAACACATGAAAAAGTGTTGGTGAGCGGCCTTTGGCCGTTAGATTGGGCAGTCTAGCGCATCGCGGGTTTGCAAAAAATTCTATGCCTGTGACACAACGTGTGCAATCATTTAATTCATGAGCCACTTCGATGAGGAAGACCTTTAAGGCACTTGCCTTACTATGCCTATATGAGAATACAACTATCAAAAGATGTAGGCAACAACCATTCTTGACTAAATAAAAGATGAAGCAATATGCAAGCAATTGGTGTGACACAAATCACGATGATTTATGATAAGTGGCAAAGAATTTATGGAAGTTTTAAACTATGTAGTTGTCTACTATGTAGTTGTTTGAGATGTCAACATACTGGCATTAGTTATGTAGCCACTTTTTATTTTCAATGAAAATTCACCCTAATTTTCATATATCTGTTAATATTGTGATTTTAATATATATATATATATATAAACCGAATTCGATCATTTTACTTTGTAATAGAGGTCAACCCATTAGGGGCTGACTGTACATTTTATTTATTTTTGTTTTTTGATGTCATCGATTGGGACAGCTCAAACTAGATGTTGGAGCTGCTCCCTGCCCAACAGTTAGTTGGGCTGCTCTCTATCTCTTTCTCTTGTTATAAATAGGGGTTCACCCTTGTATCTTTCTAATGCTTTCTCAAGCATTATGTAATACAAAAGCTATTATTTTTTACTCTATTGGGTTTTGTGTGGGTGTTGTGGATTGATCCATAAGTGGTTCTTTTGTGGATTGGTTATGTTCTTGTAAGCCCATAAGAGGCTCTTGTTTGCTTTTGTTCTTATTTCATTACATGGTAGCATAGCCTTAGTGCTCTTGGGTTGTGATTTATTTGGAAAGGCCAAGAGAAGGATCATGAGATTGGTGGAGCATCGGTTTGTAGGACTGTTGCATTGGGAAGTGCACCATCAAAGTTCTCTTCAACAAATTTTTTCTACCTTCTTTTTCTATCTCTCATTCACTCTTTCTCTCTCATTATTGCAAAAAATGAAGGATGAAAGAGAAGTAGCCATCTCGATTCCCGTAAGACTCGGTGATACTAACTATGTGATGTGGGCATCTATAGTAAAACATAAAATATGGAAAAAGGGTAAGTGGTTCTTTGTTTGATTGGTTGTGTAAGCCCATAAGAGGCTCTTGTTTGCTTTTGTTCTTATTTCATTACAATATCTGCTTGACTATGAATAATATGGTCCAAATCTACTCCACATGATCTTTGTGCACATGAGATGCCTCTAATATTACATGAACCAGATAAAACAGCTATAGCAATCCATACTTGTTCAAGTATACCACTGGTTCAAGTGTCTTCTCATCTCTATAGACTCCTGCAACGCATTAAATCAAGAACTATCTGATTAGAAACACCAGAACTTACAACCTGCATAACAAATCTGGAAAAAGAATTTGGTTGGGTATTGTGCATCATAAAATCAATACCCATTTGACTGCTCAACTAAAATGAGAGTGCCTCAGGGCAAATATGAACTTTTCAAAATGTAAACCATAAAAAGACAGGAACAAACATGCAGACATACAATGCATGTATATTTTCATACCTATATGATAAGTCTTTGTCGCAGGCAATATTGATGAGGCATATTCTGCAAGAACAAGCCCAGCCCTTAAAATGGGAATAACCTGCCAGGCTAAGATGATTACATATCATGAGGTTCACACATCACTGTCACACCAAAATAAGAAGTTTACATTCTTAAATTTGTTTTCTTTATTCCTAAAGTCTAAATTAGAAACATCATAGGAACTTTGTACTTTTCTTTTCTTCCGAAATAAAGAGTTTGGACATAAATTCTGTGCAAAACTGCAAACATTAATTTGAATGTATCCTAATAAAGATAATCAATTGACCAGAGAAAAGGAAAAAATGATAATCCAATTAAATGTGATCCTCTGTCAATCCTTTTCCTCTCACACAGTTGGCTCTTGACAAAAATAATACCAAAAAATTTCTTGTTAAATTTCTGATGGTATCTTTCTGGGACATTCTTTAAAAAACATAGTTGAAATATATCACATTTTTTGACAACTAACCAGTATTGGCTCTCTTGGATCAACAAATTCAACAGATGCAATCCCCAGTGGTGATTGAATTTCTCCAGTAACAGTTGGCTGCAGTCATTTGGATAAGAAAAACATTAAACCACTTAACTACATATCGATAACATCAGCTACAGTCAAACATTATACAAAATAAAATAAGCACAATAACAAATCCAATGCACAAAATCAACTTAAAGATACCAGATCAAGTTTCAGTCAACTAGGTAGTCAACAAAACAAGAGGATGAGAAGCAAATAAGCATAAAGAGCACCAAATTGGAGCTATAATCAAGAAATTTTTAGTCCAGATAAATTCAAGCCATGTGGAGAGAGTTTTGTGTCGAACTGGAAGGTATACCTTCTCTGTAATGAATATAGAGAGAGGTAACAGGCATGATAAACCATGAGGTTGGGATGCTCACACAATAACAATATCAGTAGCGCTTATAGTGATGCTTTACATTCACTTTGCAATATTTTCAAAAGGATTTCAATTAGAAAAGCAATAAAGCACACATGGACATGATTTGCATATGGTGTGAAAAACAAAGAGGGTAATATTTTTCAATTAAATTGTTTTCAGATTAGTGAGTTTTGCTATTTGAAGGTTTGGCTGCAGTGTATGTTCTGTTAAGATAAATTCCATTGGATCGAAAAGTGAGTAAACTCCTATCTAGAAGAAAGATGGTTTTTAATTCTAAATTATTCATCTAATTACCAAGTTTTATTGGCACAAACCAATAATAGTGATACCTGTTAAATATTGTATTATATATATGCATGTATATACATATTGTATATAGGTATATGATATATACCTATGTAAAATGCATCTAGGGATATAATGTATTTTTTCCTTTTTTTTGTATTCAAATCAGCTAGGTTGACTAGCCGTTAGGCTAGTCTAACGGCTAGTCAAGCTAGCATTAGGCTAGTCTAACAGCTAGTCCTCTTTGGCTCTATTGTATTTAAATGGGATCTCCCCATTTCATATGCATTCTTCTTGATGCATTTTTAAATTAATAAAATTATTAGTTTTTTTATTTGTGAGTGTTCTCTCTTGTATGCTCTTTGTAAGTGCTTTGTTGCACTAAAGTTCTTGCCCATGAGTGACATTTGAAGATTTTCTTCTTGGACATCATTTCATTACATGGTATCAGAGCATATAGGCTCTTGATCCTTGTGGTGGACCATTGTGGTGCTCTTGTAACAGTGATCGTGCATACCTTGGTTCTCATGCCGAGAGTGATCATGTGATCGTATTGCTCAGAAAAGCTCGGGTGTTTGTGGTGATTGCTAGTTCGTGCTCATCTTCCTTCATCCTTTTTCGCTATTCTTGTCACATTCTTTTCTCATGAACATGTATGACAAATAATCAATTTCCTCCCCTACAAACTCAACTCTTCCAATTATGTGGCGTGGTCCAACTCCATGAAACACCACATACATGTATATATATATATATATATATATATATATATATATATATATATATATATATATATATATATATATATATATATATATGTGTGTGTGTATATTTTAATACATACATTATATATATATATATATATATATATAAATTTTTTTTTTTTTATTTATAATGATGTAATACGAAAATACCCATTAGGGGTATTTTGATCATTTTAGTCCTTGTAATAGGTTGTGCCCATTAGGGGCACATTAGTACTTTTACTTTATTTTTTCTTTTTGTCCTTTTCTATTTTTATAGGGACTATTTGGTCAAATACCAAATAGATTAGGGTTCTTTTTGACTAGTCAATATAGTTGTTCCGACCAGAGTTACCAGAAGCTTCTTAGATAGGGGAAAAGCTTGCTTCCCAAAAACTTGCTTACGAAACTTGATGAGAACCTCGATTAACCCATGCTTCTCCTATGCTTTTCACACAATTCATCTATTATTCTTATGTCTTCTCTTACTCAATTTTTCATGTTTTTTATGTGTTTTCTCAAACTCTTCTCACTCACTTCTATGTGCTTTCTCTAAATTGGTAGTCATCATTTTTAGATTTTGTTAAAAATGTAATTCTTACACTAAAAAATCATGAAATTTAATATTAGTCACTTTTATTTTAGTTTTTATTTGTGTTTCATTTTGATTCTCATTCAATTCTTATATATATTTTTTTATTCCTCGCTTTCCGCTTCCTATATATTTTAAAATGCATCGCTTCTCGCTTCTACTTCACGTATCGTTTCTCGCTTCCGCTTCCTAGTCTGGCAACCTTAATTCCAACCGCTATATTTATAGTTGTTGAAACAGTCCAACAGCTTTATTGAGGTCCCCCACTCTCTTGTATGTGTATAAACAGGGTATTTTATCCTCTTTCATTTTCTAATGCTTCTCTTAAGCATTTATGCTTAATAAGATGAATATTTTTTATGTTTTGTGTTCTTCTCTTTAGTTCTTTAATGTCTTGAATGTACTTAGTGCTTGTATTATGCCTTTGTGCTCTTGTATTGACCTTTAGTTGGACTTATGTATGTGCATGGGCACTTTGTGTTTATGATCTTGTAAGCCCTTAGGCCCTCATTTTGTATTTTCGCATATTTCATTGCATGGTATCAAAGCCAAGAAATCCTTCTTGGTATTTTGCCTCTTTTGATATTGGGATACTTTTGTTCGATTTTGTGCTTCGTGATCGTTGTGTAGCTTGGATTCGAGGGAAATCTTGACCCAGTATGTATCTTATATCTTTAAGTGTTGTGTTATCTATCTCATGCATTATGCATGAGAAAACACTCATTTTCCTTATCTATGAAAAATTATTTGTTATTTTTATAAAAAAACCTAAAATCTTAAAATGCTTAAAAACATAATTTATCATTGGATTTATTTTTATTAAATATTTTATAAGGTTTATAATATTTGTTTGATCTTGTGAAATTATATGAGTATGCTTTTAGGAGATCTAGTTTGAAACTTAGCTTTTCAAAACTTACTTTATTTGATATGTAAATATACGATCTAGTATTCTCGAGCATGTATTTTTGGCATTTAGATGTTTTATTTAAACAATTCATGTTTATAAATGTCAAATCATGATCATATTTATTATTGAACTTTGTTTTGTTTCTTTTTGAAAATTTGTCATATATATTAAAATAATTTGAAATGGTGTTGTGTGTCTTTCACAAGTATGATCTTATGAAATTTTGCTTAACTTGTGTTTAATTTTTCTCTTTATTCTTGGTGTATTCTTATGTGAAACTTAAAGTAGCTTATAAAGTATTAAAAATTATGATCTCTTATGAATAAATAATTTTTATATTGATATTTGATCCTTGTGCACTTGTGGTTGCCTTACATGATAAATGAGATTGTTTATTCGTGCATAAAGTATTGAGCATGATTTCTTATGGTTCACTTTAATAAATACCTTTTGTGGTCCTTTTTTTGGACAACAATTATGTTATTGGGTGCTTCTCTTGTTGGTCATCTTGTGGTTCTTAGTCTTATGTTATTTTCTTAGTCTCATGTCTCTTTAATGAAAATTATCTTACATGTTTTACATGAGATTTAAATATTATGTTTTTATTGCATACTTAGTTTTTAATAAAATATTAAGATGAGAATTATGAGAAACTTTTTTGTGTTTGCCTGGATGTTATAAGTGTTTCCCTCATGATTCACTTTAGTACTTGTCCATTATTGATGGGTGTGCTTGTCCACTTAGATCTTTGGTGGAGATGTGTGTTCTTGATTAAAGACTCTTGATTCAATGCATACTTGTTATTTATAAAATATTATTTTTTATATGGTGGTTTCTTTGGTATATACTCTTAGTGCCTTAATCTATTACTTGCATGTGTTTAAAAGTGTTCCTATGCATATCTTATGTGATTCTTCATACCTTTTGTATAAGATATGTGGCTTTAAGTTATTAAAATTTTTGCATATACATTAGTTTTTTATCTCTTTGTGAGTATCCATGATTAGTTGTACTTGTGTATGCACTTGGTTTTCTATATGGTTCTTTGAGAATCTCTATATATATCTTGGCTCTCTTTAATGTTATATGCCATTGTTGTCTCATAATAGACTTGTAATCTAGACTGAGCTTATATTGACTATGCATATGATTGCATCAATCGACATCTTGTTGTGCATATGATTAAACTATATTCATTCTAAATTTTTATCTACCATTATTGGATTTGCTTTGAAACTTTGTTTTTTCAAATCGGTTCTAATATATGAACTCACTTATTTGGAAATTGATTTTTTTTAGTATTTATTGCCTTCTTATGGCATTTGTTTTGTCCATCACAGATTTTTTATATGATGCATATTTTGTTTTTGGCCTTGTTGCTTTTTTTGAACCAAAGTTGTTTGTTGGGTTGAGTTGTGTGCACCTCGGTTTTAACAGTTTAGATTGTTGGCTTATAGTGTGGCTCTAACTGACGTTTGTTTGATCTCTGGTTTTGTGGGTGTATTATATCACTCATTTGAATATTTGGTCATTTGTATTATAGATGCTTATAATTATGTTTATTTGTAATGGCGATCTATTTTTGAAACCATGGTGTTTCGAAAGGTTTTGAAATTTAATATTTCTGCCTTGATTTGTAAATCTTTTCCTTACCTTGATGACATGAGTTTTTTTCATTATAAGCTCTCTAACCTCGTGCATTTTCTCATATTGTACCTCTTATTTAAATGTCATTTTATGTAGACAAGAGATGTTTTTCAAATGTGGTGAGTTATGTGCACCCATTGGTTATTCACACTTTGGAGTGTTTGTTTTGCCCATATATGACATTGTGATTATGCTCTTGTTCTAGTAGTTGATACACTTGTTTAAGTGTCATTTTATGTAGACAAGAGATGTTAGTTATTCACACATTTTTTGTGTTTCTTAGCCTATTAGTGGCATTGTGATTATGCTCTTGTTCTAGTAGTTGATACACTTGTTTAAGTGTCATTTTATGTAGATAAGAGATGTTGGTTATTCATGCTTTTGTGCGTTTTTTAACCCATTAGTGACATTGTGATTATGCGCTTATTCTAGTAGCTTATACACTTTATTTTTTAGGTTTTGAGGTCTAGTGAGGTGATTGCTTGTGGTGGTCGAACTATTGTTGAGATTTGCAAATATCATTCCTTTTGTTGTGTGGAATTTTTAAAATCTCTTCATAAAATTTCTAAACTTTTTCTACTTGTATGAAAAAAGTTTATTGATAAAAAATTATGCATTTATGTGCATTTCATTAATAATATATATATATATATATTAAGATTGATGTCTGGTTTTTTGTGCCTAATCCCATTCTAGGTTATGTGAATGAATCCTCATGGGTTATGATTTGTGAGATTGCTCTCTTTTATTATTATGTGCATTAAATATGCTCTGATTGGATGTTAGATATATATGTGTTTCATATTAATTATCTTGTTCACATTGTTTTATGCATGAATTTAATTATCTCCTCTTCTTGATTGTTTTTTAATTGTTATATTTTATATGCATGTTGTCGGTGATGATTTGTTATTTCATTTGAAATGCTTTTCTAAAAATCCTTGGGATATTATTTATGCATAATTGTTTTTCTCTTCTTGATTATTTATGTCCTTCAGTGATCAAATTCTCTTATGATCAATATTTAATGTTGATTTTGGGTTTATGATTTGATTTCATAAAAAATTATCCTTGAGGTATGCTCGTCTTATCTTTCTTCATGATTATCTAACATTTCTCTTGTTCAAAAATATATTTGTTTTAAAAACTTTATAACTATTGGGTTAGGAAATTTTTTTTTTTTAGTTAGAACCTTTGTTTTGTTCAGGTTTTTAAAGATGTGATGAATTGAGAAAAGAATATCTTTGATGCATCATATCATAAAGATGGAGATAGTCGATGAAGGCGTTTATGGATGATCACCAATAAAGACATTCAAAGACAAGGGCAGATCCAGGGGGCAAAGAGGGGCTCGAGCCCCTCCTAAAGTTTTGATTTTTTTATTATTTTATAAAAAATTATATTGCCCCATTTTATATTTTATTTTATTATAAAATTTGGTTACTCCCCTTTAAGCAAAATCCTGGATATATTTTAATTTTATATTTTATTTTATTATAAAAGTTTTTGCCCCTTTTTAAGAAAGTTTTGAAAATTTTTATTATTTTATTATAAAAAATTATATTGCCCCCATTTATATTTTAGTTTTATATTTTATTTTTTGATAAAAAAAATTTGAACCCCTTTAAGCAAAATCCTGGATCCGCCACTGTTCAAAGACTTGTATTTGCAAAAAAAATTTATACGACATAAAGATGGAGACTTCCAATGAAGACACTTGAAGACTTTGATCCTTCACATTGATTCTTTTTGTATTTTCAAACTTTCGATATATCACACCGTAAGTTTGAGGATATGTATTTTCATACATATATATTTTTGGTTCATATTATATATATATATATATATGTATTTATATATATATTTTATTTATAATGATGTAATAAGCATATATCCATTAGGGGTATCTTGGTAATTTCAGTCCTTGTAATAGGTTGTGCCCATTAGGGGCACATTAGTACTTTTGCTTTATTCTTTTCTTTGTCTTTTTTTGTTTTTATAGGGAATATTTGGTCAAATACTGTAAAACCCGAAAATTTTGGTTACAAAATATTTTTATTTTATTTTTAGGCAAATTGGGCCTAGATCCAAATTTGCAGATCCAGGACCCATAAAGGGGTTTTCCGCATAAATTTACCTCGTAAATTTGATAGGTACGTATAAGTACAATAGTTTTTACTTAATTAAATACTTCAGAGAATAATTATTTAATAGGGGTGCGTAGATGGGTATGGGATCCATATACCGGATCTATATACATATATATAATTTTTAACATATATATATATATATATGTATAATCATAAATAAATAATATTTTAAATTTTTTTAAAAACTTATCCGAGGATCCACAGTTGGATCCATTCGGATCCAACTTGTGGATCCATATTGTTTGGACTCGGGTTACGGGTCTCGGGTCCGGACCCGAGCCCCCACCCTGTGTAGCGTGCTTTTTAAAGAAAGTAAGGGTAACCCGATAAGGGTTGCCCGATAGATTGTAGCAGAATAGAGAAAGGGGGCAGGGGGGAGGGGGTTACGCAGGGCGTAACCGACCCCTGCACCTCGGCAAAGAAGGCGGGCCTGGGGCCGATAAAAAGGGGGAAGTGGAGAGAGGGTTTTGCCCTCTCCACTCAGTATCTCTCTCTCCCTCTATCTCTCTCTCTCGGTGTGGGTTACGCCAGATTACTGGGGGGGGCTACCGACTGCCATTAAAGGCCACGGCAAGCAGCCTGTCACGGCAGCAGCAAGGAGCACCAGCCGCGGCCCTACCTTCGCGTCCCCAGCCTCCGATCGCCGGAAAACCATCGAAAAAAGGTACGGTGCTCCTTTCGATTCTAGGTGAGGGATCGAACATGGGTTCGATCCCGTGTAGTCGTTTGAGGTGAGGGTCCCTGGGGACCTTTTTGCATGCCTGATTATTGTTTCCTTTGTTGCTTCGTGGATTAGAATTTTGTTTTGGGGGTTTCCATCGACCCCAATCTGAAACCCTAACCTATGGTTTGGAGGTTTGGGGTTTCCTTTGTGAAAGAGGGACGACTGAGGTAGGGGATGGCCACAGCCGTGTAGGTTCCGATTTAGGAAAAAGGGGGAAAACCATGTTTTATGTCTGCTACCTAGAACCCTACTGGAAACTCGGTGGCCGGAAAATATAGATCCGGTAGATGGGAGGGGGTTCCTGCAATAAGAAGGTTTCGGTACCTAGTTCTTATTCATTTTTTTTCTTTGTCGAATTTGGGGGATATGCAAGAATACCCCAAATCTAACGATGTGGGTATTCTCGGTAGACTTGAAAGAAAACCCTAAACCCCAAATTTGGGGAAAATTTGGCAGCTATATTATCCGAGCATGAATTCTTGGTTTTGATCATAATATTATGATATTCTCTGATAAGAAATAAAGTTCTGGAATTCATTCAACATAGTTATGGGGGTTTTAGTTGAGGTAACGAGGATCGGTACGCATGTACATATCCCTGTTCATGCAATAGGTTAGGTGTATAAAATCAGCATGTAGTATTAGAAAGAATCACATAATTTGGCCGAATGAATAATTGTCATATGTATTTATCCAAGGTAATTAAGTCAGAACTCTTTACCTTTACACTACTATAATGCTTCGGGTGTATTGTAATTTTGTTGAGCAAGTGAAATCTTAAATGATGTTCCTGTTAGCTTTGAAAAAAAAAAAATATATGTCATAATCAGGCTTATGCCCAGTATGAGTCTCCTAATTATTCCATGATCGGTGTAGCTGAAAAGTAGCGATATCCTGTACGTAATGGTCAAAGAACTATGTAAATATATACATTCATTTAGGTCAGAGATTTATTAAGACTGTAAGAGGAAAAGTTTCTGAAATGAACTGCACATGGTATTGAGTAATCAAATGCATATTGTACTACATTTCTCTTGTATTCAAAACCCTGCTATGATGCATGTCTTACTGTTTCAAATGTATGAATGAACCGTACGCTTGAAAGATTAGTTGCCTAGTAAAATACTTGTATTTTGAAATAGTTTGACTGCTTAAATGTGTAAATTCTGGAATATGTGTGGGTACTGAGGAAAGGGTATATAACCATGCTTTTAAAAACTTTTTGTAATCGGTACGACATACTCTCTAAGAAATCAATGGGCTGTAATTCTCTAATTGCTTATGAGAAATTTAGACACATGCCTTGCCAAATGGACAAGATGGATTAGATACCGAGGTGGGTATTTGGAGCTGATAATTTATGCACATTGAAAGATAAATCTAAAGATAAATTTAAACTTAATGGTTGTGTGCTTACGGGTTTAAAGGTACCGGGGCATCGGTGGTTGTGCTGTAGAATTTGTAACATGAGAAATAGTTGATTTTTGTTAAAATGTATTGCTTTGGTACAAGTGTATACATGATAAGAATGTGAGCATGATTCAGTTATTGATAATTCTTCTTGAAATGGTACATGTACACTCATACACTTAAAGAAACCATGGATTTAGTCAATGCCCATATGTGATGTAGGTAACACTCACATAGGAGAAATGCATATGAATGAGTAATGACATGTGTATATATATATATATATATATATATATATATATTTGGGTTTATGATTTTCATAAGTGCACATGCGTTTGGCACTTTGGCCTAGTGTTATGAATGAAACACTAATTTGGTTTTATTATGTGATGCACCGATGGCCTAAATGGGACCATCACCGGCCTGGAGAGCCGTGGGTTTGGTTTTCTTTTATATATGTTTTTAAACGCATCACTTAAACCACATAAGATGGTTTGGCACATTACTGTAATGAAATAAGCGGAAGAAACCAAGAATGCTAAAGCATTCACTATGTCCCACACGGACAAGTGCAACAAGCACAAGAGAGAAAATCCACTAAGGGACATACAAAGGGCCTTATAAAAAGGCTACACACATGAAAAATAATATCACTATTATTGAAGAGGAGCTCTCAAGAGCAATGCAACATACATGGGGGGTTCCCCCTATTTATAAGAAGAGGAGACCAAAGGGGCTCCCAATAGAGTCGTTGGGAGCCCCCAACGGTCACATATGTGACCATTGGGGGGCCCAACGACTCCATTGTGGGGCCCCTTTTCGGTATCCAAAAAATACAAAAATAAAAATAAAAAGAAAAATAAAAAATAGTGAAATACGATAAACAAAATAAGTACCCCTATGGGGTACTTTGAGAAATGACCATAATACCCCTATCGGGTATTATGGTATTATTACATATGTTTTAACACCCCCCCTCAAACTTTACGGGGGAATGACCGAAAGTTTGCCAAGGAGGAACAAGAAGCGAGGAGCAGGCAGGACTTTGGTGAAGAAATCGGCAAGTTGATATTCTGAAGTGACATATGGCAGTGTTACTGTCCCACGAAGATATTCATCACATACATAATGGCAGTCCATTTCAATATGTTTCGTCCTCTCATGGAAAGTGTGGTTGCTGGCAATGTAGATAGCACTTTTGTTGTCGCAACAAAGCTTCGAAGCCCCGGTAATTTCGACTCCCATATCTTGAAGAAGACTTCGAAGCCACACCAACTCCATTGTAGTGGTTGCCATAGCCCTGTATTCTGCTTCAGTAGAAGACAATGAGACTTTCTGCTGTTTCTTGCACCTCCAAGCAATTAGCGAATCTCCTAGGAACACACAAAAGCCAGTAGTTGAGATTCGATCATTTGGGTTTCCTCCCCAATCAGCATCAGTATAAGCTAGTAAATCTAAGGAAGAAATTGAGGATAGGAATAGCCCTTTAGTCAAAGTATTCTTAATATATCGAATGATCCGGAGCACAGCACTCATATGCACAGATGTAGGAGCATGCTGAAATTGGCTTGCAGAGTGCACAGCATGAGCAATATCGGGCCTGGTGATAGTCAGATAGGTAAGGGAGCCTATGAGTTGCCTGTAGGGCGTAGGATCGTCCAGCAGAACTCCATCCTCCAGTCGTAGTTTAGCATTGATAACCTCGGAAGTCTCCACCTTTTTATCATCTGAAATCCCAGATTTGGAACATATGTCTGCAGCAAGCTTCATCTGTGACAGTATATACCCTCGAGGAGAGTATGCAACTTCTATACCAAGAAAGTACCTGAGAAAACCCAGATCAGACATATCAAAATTATGTTTTAACATATTTTTAACTTTAAGAATACCGCTTTCATCATTGCCAGTGATGATCATATCATCAACATAAAGCAGAAGGATGATGATACTATTACCTGCATTTTTAATAAAAAGAGCAGTGTCAGTATAACATGAGCGAAATCCCAATTGTAACATGATAGCACTAAATCTATTATACCAAGCCTTAGGGGCTTGTTTAAGACCATATAAGGCTTTTAATAACCGAAGGGTTTGACCTTGGTTAACACTGATTCCCGGCGGAGGGTCCATATATACTTCTTCATTCAACTGACCATTAAGAAAGGCATTTTTAACATCTAATTGGAATATAGGTCATTTCTTAGATGATGCTACCGCAATTAAAGTTCTAACGCTTGTCATGCGAGCCACGGGAGCAAAAGTCTCCTCATAATCGATGCCATATTTCTTGTGAGTATCCCTTAGTAACTAATCTAGCTTTATAGCGCTCTAGGGAACCATCACTTTTTGTTTTGACTTTGTAGACCCATCGACATCCTATAGCTTTCTTATTTGGAGGAAGGTGAACTATTTCCCAAGTTTGAGCTTTATTTAAAGCATCTAGTTCAACTTTCATTGCTTCAACCCAATGAGGTATACTTTTTGCTTGATTATAATGGGAGGGTTCATAGTAAGAATGCAAGGCTATTAGACAAGCTCTATATTTAGGTGAAAGAGTTTCATATGAGACAAACCTATTAGGTGGAATTGATTCTCTAGAAGAACGCCTAAGGGAGGTTTCTTCTAGGGGTTCATTAAGCCGCAAGAATTTTTCTAAAGCACTAATAGGTTGGGCTTCCTCACGCCGAGTGTATACTTGGAGATTGTCACCATTAGTTGGTGATACATCATCATCATGAGAATCATGAGTATTTTCTAAAATTTCCGGATGACTCAAAGAGTCATCATTTGAATCTTCTAAAAGATCATTGATAAACATATAATCAATTTCATTTGATTTTTCCAATATGTCAAATCCATTTTCATCTTCTAAAAAGGTTACATCTTTGGAGACAAATAACTTATTGTTTTTATGATCAAAGCATCTATAGCCTTTTTGATTTTCACCATATCCTAAAAATACACATTCTATTGCTTTAGGTGACAATTTATCTCTTTTATGTAAAAGAACAAAGCATTTACACCCAAAAATCCGAAGACGATTGTAGTCGGGTGTCATATTAAAAAGTTTTTCATAAGGAGAGATATTATTCAATTTTGAAGATGGCATCCTATTGATTAAATAGGTGGAGGTTAACACGGCTTCGGCCCAAAAATTTTTAGGAATATTTTTAGAAATGAGTAAGGATCTAGTGGTTTCCAAAATATGCCTATGTTTTCTTTCCGCTAGACAGTTTTGTTGAGGAGTTCTTGGGCAAGATTTTTGATGACAAATGCCATGTTGTTTTAGATATGCTTGAAAATCATTTGATAAGTACTCTCCACCCGAATCGGATCTAAGAATGGATATTTGACTTTGAAATTGATTTTGAATTTTTGCATGGAATTCTTTAAAGAACTTAAAAACTTCCGATTTAAAGTTAAGAAAATAAATCCATACATATCTAGTATAATCATCAATAAAAGTAACATAATATGAATAACCACCTTTAGATAGAACCGGAGATGGCCCCCAAACATCGGAATGCACCAATTCAAAAGGTCTTGTTGTCACAAAGGATCTAATAGGAAAAGGAGTAGACTTCATTTTGCCAAAAATGCAATCTTTGCAATTGATATCTTTTTCTTTACAAAACTTGTGTCCAAAAGGAAAAAGATACATTTTAGAGTAACTTGGATGTCCAAGCCTTTTATGCCAAGTTTCAATATTTTTGTCTTGGACATAAGTACAAAATGAGGTATTTGGAAGCATTAAATTATCCATAAAATAAAGGTCTCCCTTCCTATGGCCTTGCCCAATCCGCTTCCCGGACCGAAGATCCTGCACAAAGCACCCTTGGGATGAGAAAGATATTTCACATCCATGGTCGGCTATTTGAGAAACGGAAAAGAGGTTAAGATTTAATTTTGGAACTATTCTAACTTTTGGAACAAGGAAATTTTGAACATTTTTAGAATCAAGAGTTCCAACACCATTTATTTTGAGAAAAGTTCCATCGGCCGTAGAGACACAAGACATTTTTGAATTGGTGTGCACATTGGTTAATGCATTTTCATGAGGGGTCATGTGAAAAGAAGCTCCGGAATCTAAAATCCAAGAGTACGTACCGGGAGGTGATGATGAGGCAATGGCGGCACTGGAGGTGGAAGAAGTGACCTTTAAAATTTGTTGAAGAGCCAAGGAGATTTGTCCAAGAGTGTCTTTGAGATCCCCGTTCTTGCCGTCATCTTCTTTGGTGGTGGATTCTTCAACGGAAGCCACCTTTGGCTTGAATGCCCCATTTAGCTTTGGGCAAACGGGTTTAATATGTCCCGGCTCATAACAATGGTGACATATAATCATTTTTCTTCCACCACTCCCTTGCTTACCAAAATGAGGTGGTTTGTATGTTTTAACATGATTGCCGGGTTTAGATACGGCAAGAACTTCCTCTATGCTTTTACCCATGATATGCCTAGTCTCTTCTTGAGTAATCTCGGCAATAGCTTCTTCTAAGGGAGGAAACGTGGATCTATGGAGAAGTGAGGATCTCACTTGTTCAAATTCGGAACGAAGCCCAAATAAAAATTGAAACAATCTATCTTGTTCCATTTGTTTTTGTCTTAGAACCACATCCTCCATAGATACCCATTTAGGCTCTAAAAGAGCCAATTCATCCCACAAAGGATTTAGAGCACTATAGTAATCTTGTATGCTCATGTCACCTTGTTTTGTGGTTCTTACTTTTTCTTGCAAGAAATAAGCTCTTGCAAGATCCTTTTGGGTAAACATACCCTTCATAAAAAACCAAGCTTCATTTGCCCGGCGGAATTTTGCAATATTTGCACATACCTTAAGTTCGACATTATTCATAAACCATGCTAGGATTTTTGCATGGTTGCTCTCCCAATCTTCTATTTGATGATTATAATCTTCAATGGCCTTGAGACGAGCATCGCCTTCAAGTGCTTTCTCTTGATCTCCTTCCATCTTTGTGAGCTTAAGTTGGGGTTCCGGAACGGTTCCCATTACATAACCCCAAAGCTTCTTGCCTTTGAGATTATTCTCCATTGCGGATGCCCACATCATGTAATTTTTCCATTGAGTTTGAATGATAGATCGATCTTGACTTCCATTGCTACACAAGGAAGAAGTGAGAAAGAAAGGAAGTAGAGAGAGACAAGATTTTACCTTTAGAAGATCTTATGGCTCTGATACCATGTAATGAAATAAGCGGAAGAAACCAAGAATGCTAAAGCATTCACTATGTCCCACACGGACAAGTGCAACATGTTAAAATGTAAACTGCAATATATATATATATATATATATATTATTTAATATTATTATATTTTCTTTTATTATTTTCTTTTTCTATTTTTTTATTTTCTTTTTTAGCATCTAGTTCAATAGAAACTAGATATTTTGATCCAGTCAAGTTCCTGTTGGAACTTGACTGTGCAAGTAGCTGTTGGACTGTAGTCCAACAGCTATAATAAATGTTGTTGGACTATAGTCCAACAGCTATAATAATAAATGTTGTTGGACTGTAGTCCAACAGCTATATTAAGAGACGTTGGAATCCAACGTCTCTTTTTGGAGAGCTCAAAATGAGCTCTCCTCTCTCTCCCATTGTTTTGTATATATAGGGGTGAACCCCTTCAATGTATATAACCATGCTTCTTAAGCATTTTGTTCATGAATAAAGTATTATTTATTTTTCAAGTGTTCTTCCCTTTATACCCTTTCAAGGGTCATGCTTGTAGTGTCTCCAATAGACACTTGTTTGTGAGTTATTTGTGCATTTGTTGAAGACCACCATTTCATTACATGGTATCAGAGCTACGAAATCCTTAGATCTTAAAGTGCTTCCGCCTCGATTTCCGTGCCACATTTACAAAAGGTGTTTCATCACCTTGTTCTTGGCTCAAGAAGATTTGTTTGAAGAAAGGCGAACTTGTGCTACAAAAAAATTTGGTTTTGTATCCTCTCTTATTCCTTTGTCTACTCTTTTTCTTTTCTTTTTATTTTTCTCTTTCTCTCCTCCTATTTATTCCTCTCTTACCCTTGTAAAAGATGGATGACAATGATAAGATCACCATCATTCCTATGAAGCTAAATGATACTAACTATGTAATGTGGGCTTCGATTATGAAGCACCACATTTGGGGAAAAGGTTTATGGGGTATAGTGGATGGTTCCGATTTGGAACCTAAACTATCTCTTACCAAGAAAGAGGGTGATAAAGAGGTTCCTCTAACGGAAGAAGAGAAGAGTAAGGCGTTAGCCACTTATGAAAAGAAATGGAAAGAATGGAGGATAGGGCATGCAAAAATTATGTCATGGCTCATCAATAGCATAGACATTAAAAAATGCTCTAGTCTAGCTAAGTTTGAGCATGCCCTATCCTCCATTCTTTCCATTTCTTTTCATAAGTGGCTAACGCCTTACTCTTCTCTTCTTCCGTTAGAGGAACCTCTTTATCACCCTCTTTCTTGGTAAGAGATAGTTTAGGTTCCAAATCGGAACCATCCACTATACCCCATAAACCTTTTCCCCAAATGTGGTGCTTCATAATCGAAGCCCACATTACATAGTATCATTTAGCTTCATAGGAATGATGATCGATCTTGACTTCCATTGCTACACAAGGAAGATGTGAGAAAGAAAGGAAGTAGAGAGAGACAAGATTTTACCTTTAGAAGATCTTATGGCTCTGATACCATGTAATGAAATAAGCGGAAGAAACCAAGAATGCTAAAGCATTCACTATGTCCCACACGGACAAGTGCAACAAGCACAAGAGAGAAAATCCACTAAGGGACATACAAAGGGCCTTATAAAAAGGCTACACACATGAAAAATAATATCACTATTATTGAAGAGGAGCTCTCAAGAGCAATGCAACATACATGGGGGGTTCCCCCTATTTATAAGAAGAGGAGACCAAAGGGGCTCCCAATAGAGTCGTTGGGAGCCCCCAACGACTCCATTGTGGGGCCCCTTTTCGGTATCCAAAAAATACAAAAAGAAAAAGAAAAATAAAAATAAAAAATAGTGAAATACGAGAAACAAAATAAGTACCCCTATGGGGTACTTTGAGAAATGACCATAATACCCCTATCGGGTATTATGGTATTATTACATATGTTTTAACAATTACTACACTGTTCTAGTGGCTTATACGAGCTGGAGTCCCGATTGGGTCCCCGCAAGGGAGGATGCGGGTTTTCACTCTTCTTTTGCATATGGTGTTGCAAACTTAAAGAATGAACTTTAAATAAATGAATAAGAACAGTGTAATATACATTCTGGGATATCTCATCTGGAGTATGAGAATCTTAGATATCCGGTCTTGGGGAGACTGTGAGGATACAAAAACTCCGTGTGCGTTGTTGCCCCTGAATCCGATATTGAGGTTCTTCTCCTGGTCACGGTTTTAGGGAGAACCCGCCACTTTTCCCGAGAGTGGTGTGTTAGTCACAGATGTGAGTTTATGGTACCAAGAAAGTGACATTTGTGGACGTGGGGTGTCCCTTGTGTCCCCGACATTAGATGTGGAGGTCTAATGTTCCGATGGATGGTGCTGTTTCCTGATATCGGTCGAGGCTAAGTTGGAACCCAGTAATAAAATACAAATTGTGTGTTAAGCTACCCTGGGAACCTACTTGACCTCGGGGTTTGTACCCATTTGGTGTATCCGCGGGCCACAGTAATTATAAAGAGGAACTTAAGGATGTGTGCATCTAATAGGGCATGCATATGGAAAGATGGAACTTAAATGAAAGATAACAGAAGAAATCATGCATTGCACATAATCATGCATTTTTCTGTTATGCATTAGATCATGCATGTTGAATCATTCTTGATATCATGACATCATTTGGTGGTAGCATATGACTTACTTTGTGAAATCATGCTGAAAGGTTTGATTATTTAGTTATTGATATATGACATTGTTTATTGTTCTTGACTGGTGAGTATATGCAATTATTGGTAGTTATGGATATTTAAATGTTGCAAATTTTATATCTGCACTCACTCAAATCACTGCATGAAATCTTATCCATGTTCTTTCTCTCACCTGGTTTCTTTAGAAATAGCTGTGCTCAGAATTTCGGTTCTGACACCCTACTTTGTTGGTTTTTCACAGGATATGGTGAACAGGGAAGTTGGACATGCATCTGGGGATGGATGAGTTATACTTGAGCTTGTCGGCTTCAGTAGAGGACTTAGTGGCTCTATCTTTTGTCTTTTAGTTCTTTTAATTTCTGAAATTTGTTACTTTACTTTCAGTTGAAGAAAACCTTGTCTTTGAAATTTACTTACTCATTAATAAAAGAGTTTTAGTTGGTTGATATGGATGATAATTGCAACTTCGTTTGTGGTGGATGGGCTATCCAATGGAAAGTGGAACTGTGAGGACCCCAGATCTCTGGGAAGGTTTCCGCAACCAAAAAAAAAAAATATTCCGCATTTTTAAAGGGTCTGGATTGGGGTCGTTACAGGTTTGGTATCAGAGCCACCACAAAGACTTGCAATTTTATCATCTTTGGAGTATTAAATTTTTATTTTTGGCATATGAGTCCTGTCCTGAAGCATCGACAAGTGTGACTCGTCCTCCAGAGCAGTCTTCTTCACTGGTATGGTTATTTAATACTTTTACTTTAAGTATGTGAATTTTGTGTGATTGATTGAAATTATAGTTTAATATTCTATTGGTATGAATTTAATAAGTCTTGGTATGATTACGTGAACGCATATTCTTCGTGATCAACTCTAAGGGGGTAGGATAAGTAAGAGTCTAATTTGTAGAAAGGATGTACGTTGTAGATGTCGCATTATACCCGCAGAGGTGCTTCGTCCTCTACTGCTGCTCCCACGGACTGGCAGGAGCAAAGGGATTTTATGATGGAGGCCATTCACACTCTGACCGAGACCATGACGGCTCAAGCAACACAAACAGCGTAGGCACTGCAAGCGGCCCAGAACCTTCAGGCGGCACAGGCTGCACAAACGGCGCAAGCGGCACAGGCTGCCCAGGCAGCTGCGCAGGCAGCCGCACAAGCAGCAGCTCGGGATCCTCCTGTCAATATTGTTCCAAACGCGGGTGGAGTTTCTTTCGAAAAATTCCTGAAGTTGGATCCGCCTTCCTTTTCAGGAGAGGCAAACCCAGAGGCAGCGGAACACTGGGTTGAGGAGTTGGAACGGGTGTTCGACGTCTTGTCTGTTCCTGAGGACAGAAAGACATCTTTTGGCACGTACCGTCTGAAGGGCGATGTCAAGAAGTGGTGGGACACCCTGCGGAGAGTGAAGTTCGCCGATTGGGACGAAATCCCCTGAGAGACATTCAGGGAAGAGTTTCTGGACACGTATTTCCCCGCATACGCCGAGGAACAGATGCAACGAGAGTTCCTTGATCTAACTCGGGGAACCATGAGTCTGGTAGATTACACTACCAAGTTCCGGAACCTCGAGAGGTACTGTCCGAACCTCTTCAGAAATGAGAAGGCAAGAGCGTCGAAGTTCGTGCACGGACTAAAGGATGGATTACGAGCTCGCGTACTGTCAGGTCGGCCTCCTACCTTGGCCGATGCGATCGAGTCAGCCACGGTTCTGACCAAGGACTGGGAGAGGTCTAGGAATGTATCACAAAAGGGAGGCACAAATGGAGGTGATGCTTCGGGCGGAAAGAGGAAGGATCCACCTACAGGCGGAAAGACTCAGGGTGGCAAGAAGCCGCGGATCTATCATGGGCAACAGCAAGAAAAGGCCCCGCCAACATGTCGTAGGTGCGGCAAGAACCATCCACTAGGTTTTTGCCCGCTGTTCAAGGGGAATTGCTATCACTGTCAACAGTCAGGGCACATTGCTCCTTTTTGTCCGAACAAGCCAGCGGCTCAGGTAGGACAACAACCCCAGCAGCAACAACAGATACCTCAACCGCAACAGGGTCAGCGGAAGACTAATGGGAGAGTTTATGCTGTTACGACAGCTACTCAGGACGATCAGACTGATCTGGTTTAAGGTATCTTCTTAGTTGACAATCGTCAGTACTCATGCGATATTAAATTTTTTGATGCTACTCACATTTAGTACATTTTAATTTCGCGGACGAAATTCTTTTAAGGGGGTAGGGATTTAAACCCGAAAATTTTGGTTACAAAATATTTTTATTTTATTTTTAGGCAAATTGGGCCTAGATCCAAATTTGCAGATCCAGGACCCATAAAGGGGTTTTCCGCATAAATTTACCTCGTAAATTTGATAGGTACGTATAAGTACAATAGTTTTTACTTAATTAAATACTTCAGCGAATAATTATTTAATAGGGGTGCGTAGATGGGTATGGGATCCATATACCGGATCCATATACATATATATAATTTTTAACATATCTATATATATATATATGTATAATCATAAATAAATAATATTTTAAATTTTTTTAAAAACTTATCCGAGGATCCACAGTTGGATCCATTCGGATCCAACTTGTGGATCCATATTGTTTGGACTCGGGTTACGGGTCTCGGGTCCGGACCCGAGCCCCCACCCTGTGTAGCGTGCTTTTTAAAGAAAGTAAGGGCAACCCGATAAGGGTTGCCCGATAGATTGTAGCAGAATAGAGAAAGGGGGCAGGGGGAGGGGGTTACGCAGGGCGTAACCAACCCCTGCACCTCGGCAAAGAAGGCGGGCCTGGGGCCGATAAAAGGGGGGAAGTGGAGAGAGGGTTTTGCCCTCTCCACTCAGTATCTCTCTCCCTCTATCTCTCTCTCGGTGTGGGTTACGCCAGATTACTGGGGGGGGCTACCGACTGCCATTAAAGGCCACGGCAAGCAGCCTGTCACGGCAGCAGCAAGGAGCACCAGCCGCGGCCCTACCTTCGCGTCCCCAGCCTCCGATCGCCGGAAAACCATCGAAAAAAGGTACGGTGCTCCTTTCGATTCTAGGTGAGGGATCGAACATGGGTTCGATCCCGTGTAGTCGTTTGAGGTGAGGGTCCCTGGGGACCTTTTTGCATGCCTGATTATTGTTTCCTTTGTTGCTTCGTGGATTAGAATTTTGTTTTGAGGGTTTCCATCGACCCCAATCCGAAACCCTAACCTATGGTTTGGAGGTTTGGGGTTTCCTTTGTGAAAGAGGGACGACTGAGGTAGGGGATGGCCACAGCCGTGTAGGTTCCGATTTAGGAAAAAGGGGGAAAACCATGTTTTATGTCTGCTACCTAGAACCCTACTGGAAACTCGGTGGCCGGAAAATATAGATCCGGTAGATGGGAGGGGGTTCCTGCAATAAGAAGGTTTCGGTACCTAGTTCTTATTCATTTTTTTTCTTGGTCGAATTTGGGGGATATGCAAGAATACCCCAAATCTAACGATGTGGGTATTCTCGGTAGACTTGAAAGAAAACCCTAAACCCCAAATTTGGGGAAAATTTGGCAGCTATATTATCCGAGCATGAATTATTGGTTTTGATCATAATATTATGATATTCTCTGATAAGAAATAAAGTTCTGGAATTCATTCAACATAGTTATGGGGGTTTTAGTTGAGGTAACGAGGATCGGTACGCATGTACATATCCCTGTTCATGCAATAGGTTAGGTGTATAAAATCAGCATGTAGTATTAGAAAGAATCACATAATCTGGCCGAATGAATAATTGTCATATGTATTTATCCAAGGTAATTAAGTCAGAACTCTTTACCTTTACACTACTATAATGCTTCGGGTGTATTGTAATTTTGTTGAGCAAGTGAAATCTTAAATGATGTTCCTGTTAGCTTTGAAAAAAAAAAATATATGTCATAATCAGGCTTATGCCCAGTATGAGTCTCCTAATTATTCCATGATCGGTGCAGCTGAAAAGTAGCGATATCCTGTACGTAATGGTCAAAGAACTATGTAAATATATACATTCATTTAGGTCAGGGATTTATTAAGACTGTAAGAGGAAAAGTTTCTGAAATGAACTGCACATGGTATTGAGTAATCAAATGCATATTGTACTACATTTCTCTTGTATTCAAAACCCTGCTATGATGCATGTCTTACAGTTTCAAATGTATGAATGAACCGTACGCTTGAAAGATTAGTTGCCTAGTAAAATACTTGTATTCTGAAATAGTTTGTGACTGCTTAAATGTGTAAATTCTGGAATATGTGTGGGTTCTGAGGAAAGGGTATATAACCATGCTCTTAAAAACTTTTTGTAATCGGTACGACATACTCTCTAAGAAATCAATGGGCTGTAATTCTCTAATTGCTTATGAGAAATTTAGACACATGCCTTGCCAAATGGACAAGATGGATTAGATACCGAGGTGGGTATTTGGAGCTGATAATTTATGCACATTGAAAGATAAATCTAAAGATAAATTTAAACTTAATGGTTGTGTGCTTACGGGTTTAAAGGTACCGGGGCATCGGTGGTTGTGCTGTAGAATTTGTAACATGAGAAATAGTTGATTTTTGTTAAAATGTATTGCTTTGGTACAAGTGTATACATGATAAGAATGTGAGCATGATTCAGTTATTGATAATTCTTCTTGAAATGGTACATGTACACTCATACACTTAAAGAAACCATGGATTTAGTCAATGCCCATATGTGATGTAGGTAACACTCACATAGGAGAAATGCATATGAATGAGTAATGACATGTATATATATATATATATATATATATTTGGGTTTATGATTTTCATAAGTGCACATGCGTTTGGCACTTTGGCCTAGTGTTATGAATGAAACACTAATTTGGTTTTATTATGTGATGCACCGATGGCCTAAATGGGACCATCACCGGCCTGGAGAGCCGTGGGTTTGGTTTTCTTTTATATATGTTTTTAAACGCATCACTTAAACCACATAAGATGGTTTGGCACATTACTACACTGTTCTAGTGACTTATACGGGCTGGAGTCCCGATTGGGTCCCCGCAAGGGAGGATGCGGGTTTTCACTCTTCTTTTGCATATGGTGTTGCAAACTTAAAGAATGAACTTTAAATAAATGAATAAGAACAGTGTAATATACATTCTGGGATATCTCATTTGGAGTATGAGAATCTTAGATATCCGGTCTTGGGGAGACTGTGAGGATACAAAAACTCCGTGTGCGTTGTTGCCCCTGAATCCGATATTGAGGTTCTTCTCCTGGCCACGGTTTTAGGGAGAACCCGCCACTTTTCCCGAGAGTGGTGTGTTAGTCACAGATGTGAGTTTATGGTACCAAGAAAGTGACACTTGTGGGCGTGGGGTGTCCCTTGTGTCCCCGACATTAGATGTGGAGGTCTAATGTTCCGATGGATGGTGCTGTTTCCTGATATCGGTCGAGGCTAAGTTGGAACCCAGTAATAAAATACAAATTGTGTGTTAAGCTACCCTGGAAACCTACTTGACCTCGGGGTTTGTACCCATTTGGTGTATCCGCGAGCCACAGTAATTATAAAGAGGAACTTAAGGATGTGTGCATCTAATAGGGCATGCATATGGAAAGATGGAACTTAAATGAAAGATAACAGAAGAAATCATGCGTTGCACATAATCATGCATTTTTCTGTTATGCATTAGATCATGCATGTTGAATCATTCTTGATATCATGACATCATTTGGTGGTAGCATATGACTTACTTTGTGAAATCATGCTGAAAGGTTTGATTATTTAGTTATTGATATATGACACTGTTTACTGTTCTTGACTGGTGAGTATATGCAATTATTGGTAGTTATGGATATTTAAATGTTGCAAATTTTATATCTGCACTCACTCAAATCACTGCATGAAATCTTATCCATGTTCTTTCTCTCACCTGGTTTCTTTAGAAATAGTTGTGCTCAGAATTTCGGTTCTGACACCCTACTTTGTTGGTTTTTCACAGGATATAGTGAACAGGGAAGTTGGACATGCATCTGGGGATGGATGAGTTATACTTGGGCTTGTCGGCTTCAGTAGAGGACTTAGTGGCTCTATCTTTTGTCTTTTAGTTCTTTTAATTTCTGAAATTTGTTACTTTACTTTCAGTTGAAGAAAACCTTGTCTTTGAAATTTACTTACTCATTAATAAAAGAGTTTTAGTTGGTTGATATGGATGATAATTACAACTTCGTTTGTGGTGGATGGGCTATCCAATGGAAAGTGGAACTGTGAGGACCCCAGATCTCTGGGAAGGTTTCCGCAACCCAAAAAAAAAAAATATTCCGCATTTTTAAAGGGTCTGGATTGGGGTCGTTACAAATACTAAATAGAGTTGTTGGGTTCTTTTTTAACTAGTTAACATAGAGTTGACTAGTCAATATAGTTGTTCGAACAACTATATTTATAGTTGGAACATTCCGCCAGCTCTATTGAAGTCTCCCTCTCTCTTGTATGTGTATAAATTGGGGCTTTTATCCCCTTTCATTTTATAATGCTTCTCTTAAACATTCATGCTCAATAAGATGAATATTTTTTATGTTTTGTGTTCTTTATAGTTCTTTAATGTCTTGAATGCCCTTACTGCTTATGTTGTGTCTTTGTGCTCTTGTATTGTCCCTTAGTTGGACTTACGTATCTGGATGTGCACTTTGTGTTTATGATCTTGTGAGTCTTTAGAGGCCCTCGTATTGTATTTTCGCATATTTTATTAAAGGTTGATGGTTAAAAAAAACTCAACTAATTCTCACAAAAATAGAGAATGACAAGTATGTGCAACTACAAGGGGATGAAAAAGACAAGACCATTGTGAAATACGAGAAAAAATGGGAGCGGAGGATGGGTCATAACATTACGACATGACTTATCATTAGTGTGGAAGTCTCCAATGTTCAAATCTTGCAAAATTTGATTATGATAATCAAGTATGGAATTTCCTCAAAAGTATGTTCTCCCTAAGAGAGATCACTCACATATGCCACCTTCAAAATAAGGTGTGGACCATGCAACAAGGGGAGTTGACTATGAGAGAATACTATGGTATATTCTTCCAACTTTGGGATGAACTCTCGATGTTGGAGCCTAATTGGCATTGCTCTCTTGATATTGAACTCTACCAAAAGCAAATAAAGGCGGAGCAAATTTTCCAATTTGTAAGTTTTCTCCAAAATCAATGATCAGGAAACTGCAGAGAAGAAAGAGAATGAGGTTGCAACTAATCACGTTTTTCCATAATGAAAAAATCGTGATCTCTTCCTTTTAATACATGAAACAAAACCTAATACATGGCCTTTTACAAGTAACCCTAATAAGTTACAAGTATTTACAAGTATGTCCAATATATGCTGGACATGTTACACAAAAGTAGTTTGGATCCAGATCCAAACTTAAATACAAACACAAATGCCCGATATTTGTCCTGTCTAACAGTCCCCCTCAAGTTGTGCATGATTTTGGATCATGGACAACTTGCTCTTTAGGAACCAAAAATGACACTTTGTGAGTCCCTTAGTGAACAAATCAACCACTTGGTCTTCTGTTCTAACATAATAAGGCTCAATCTCTTTTTCCTCAATCTTCTGCCTGATAAAATGCTGATCAATCTCAATGTGGTTGGTCTTGCTGTGATGAATAGGATTAAGAGATATTTGAATAGCACTTTGGTTGTCACAAAAGAGAAAGCAACTAGCAATCGGCTTCTTTAACTTTGTTAACAAATGTCTAGTCCATGTTACTTCTACCGTAGCAGCAACCATCGCCCTGTATTCGGCTCCCATGCTAGATCTAGCCATTGCCTTCTGTTTTCTACTACTCCAGGAAACAAGATTGGCACTAATGAAAACCTTGTATCCTGAAACTGACTTTCGATCATCAAGATCTTCGGCCAAGTCTGTATTTGAATAAGCAATGATGTCATGACCAACACTTATGGATCTGCTTTTAGTGTACAAAAGTCCATTTCCAACAGTACTCTTCAAGTATCTCAATATCCTTTTTACTGCATCCATGTGTCTCGTTCTTGGCTTATGCATGAATTGAGAAACTTGATTGACTGAATATGTGATATCAGGCCTGGTAAATATAAGATGTTGAAGCATCCCTACTAAACTCCGATATTTGGTGGGATCATGATACAAGTCTCCGCCTTGCGTACTTAATTTCTGGTTAAGCACACTAGGAGTAGCAAGAGGTTTGCAGTCCCTCATTCCAACCTTTTCTAACAGATCCAGGGTGTATTTATGTTGGGTCAAAGTAAGCTTATTTTCTTGATTATCCACCTTCACTTCAAGAAAGTACCGAAGATTTCCAAGGTCCATCATTTTGAATCTTTGGCGCAAAAGATCTTTAGTCCCTTGAACATGGTTCTCACTACTTCCTGTAATAATTATACCATCGACATATATCAATAAGAAGGTAGTAAACTCCTTACCTCGATAAATAAAAAGAGAATGATCCAATTGTGATCGATAAAAAACATGTCCTTGAATTTTTAGGGAGAAACTCTCAAACGAAGATCAAGACACTTGTTTCAGGCCATAGAGTGCTCGATTTAATCTGCAGACATACTCATTTGAATCCCCTTCTGTATATCCTGGCGGTTGTTCCATGTATACTTCTTCCTTCAAATCCCCATGAAGAAAAGCATTCTTCACATCTAGCTGGCTTATTCTCCAACCATAATCTACAACCAATAAAAGAACAATGTGAATTGTGT
Source organism: Nuphar pumila (assembly GCF_984573655.1). Lineage (NCBI taxonomy): Eukaryota > Viridiplantae > Streptophyta > Magnoliopsida > Nymphaeales > Nymphaeaceae > Nuphar > Nuphar pumila. Next base: position 2,856,091 of record NC_143257.1, on the reverse strand, counting down.
CCATTTTCACGACTGGACTAAAAGTTTCATCATAATCCTGTCCAAATTCTTGGGTGAATCCCTTTGCTACGAGACGAGCTTTGTATCGCTCAACACTCTCATCCAGTTTGTATTTGATCTTGTAAACCCATCGCGACCCAACAACATTCTTATCTGAAGGTCGAGGAACAACTGTCCATGTTTAACATTGGTACAAAGCTTTCAACTCTTCATTCATGGCTTGAATCCATTTCTTGGAGTTAATAGCTTGATGAAAATGTCTAGGCTCGGTCTCTTTCTCAATCTAAGACAAAAATAACTGAAAATCCATGGTGAAATTCTCATAACTAACTCACCTTTCAATAGGATGTCGGGCACTTTCTGATCGTCTGATCGGGAGTGCCACTGTATTAGAAACTGGAGAAGTAGTGGTGTCATTGGGTGAATAAGACGTAAGAGCTTCTTGTTCAATATCATTCGGGGTCAAAAGGGACCTTTCTCTTCTCCTATAAACTTGCCCAACAAACTTATTAATCTCTAGAGGATTGTCTATTTCAAATTCCTGTATTCTACTGCTTCCATCTTGACAGGATATCCCTTGAGCACAAGAGAAAGAGCACTCATTGCTTGTTTCAAGAAAAAGCTCTGCACTAAGCCATGGATCATAGAAAAGAGCATTCATATTGGTTTGGGCAGAAACATATTCTCCATTTCCAAAATTATTTTTATCAAAAACTACATTTCTAGATATCTTGAATCGCCTGCTGTCAGGATCATAACATTTGTACCCTTTATGGTGATCTGCATATCCAACAAATATGCACTTTGATGCCTTAGCCTGAAACTTATTTCGCAGAGAAAAGTCAATATGAGCATAACACATGCAGCCAAAAAATTTAGTTCATCATAATTAGGATGCTTCCCAAATAAAACAAAATAAGGTGATTTATTTTCTAAAATCTTCATGGGCAGGCGATTAATAATGTAAACAGCAGAATGAAAAGCCTTTGTCCATAATCCTATGGGAACACGACTTCCGTGCATCATGCTCATAGCGCTCTCCACAATGTGACAGTGTTTCCGTTCTGCAACTCCATTCTATTGAGGTGTATGCGGGCAAGATACTCTACGGTTTATTCCACTATCTTGAAGGTAATTGATAAATTCCCTAGAGGAGTACTCTCCCCACCATCACATTGGAAATGTAAAATATTACAAGAAAAATGAGTTTTAATAAACGCATGAAAACAACGAAAAATAGAGAAGACTTCCGATTTATTCTTCATGAAGTATATCTAGGTGAAACAAGAGAAATTGTCGATAAAAATAACATAATATCTGCTACCAGAATTAGAGGAATCAGGGGTCGGTCCCTATACATAAGAACAAACGATTTTAAAAGGCCTTGAAGCTTTCTCATTTATTGAATGGAAAGGAAGAACATGACTCTTACACAGTTGACAACTGAAACATATTTCATCATCTGATATAGGAATTAAGCTAGATTCAGGAATAAGCCCATTAGATACCAGTCGTTCAACAAAGACTCGACCACAATGACCAAGACGAGAATGCCAAAAATAAGGCTTATTACATTTATTTGAAGATTGCAAACTAAACACACAAATACTCTTTGACGACATAGACTGAGGAGACTTCAAGGTAGGTCGGACACAAGTAGAAGGATCCTCCTGAAAGATATACATATTTTTTCGGCGTTACCCTCTAGCGAACGTCTTCTTCGTTTATAGATCCTTGACATAAACAAAAGACGGAGTAAATTCAACGGAAGAATTGGTATGATCAACAAGCTTAGAAACAAAAACTATATTTTTCTTAATATTTGGGGCATGCAGGACATTGAAAAGATGAAGTGGGGATTTAGACAAGGGAATAGAAACATTTTCAACGTGAGTGATGGGATAGTGTGACACATCTCCAGTGACAATGTTACTTTTTCCAAAATAAGAGGCTAAAGTAGAGAATTTACCCGCATTACCTGTGACATGAGTAGCTGCCCCTGAATCAATGTACCACACCCCTTTATCATCGTGCTTTAGATCAAGTTCAGACAACGTGGCCAAGAGAAGCTCTTTCACATCTCCACCAAACTTTGAAGAGTTCTCTTTTCGTCCTGACGAGCTCTCACCCTTTTGGAACTTTCCTTTGTTTTGTGGATTGTGCCAACAATTGGCTTTGACGTGACCTCGCTTGTTACAAGATAACATGTGGGTACATTTTTCACATTATAAATAGGTGTAACATTCAGAGTAGGAAGTAACCCACGCCCCCCTGGAATACCTCGTCCTCGTCCTCGTCCTCATCCTATGCCGCCTCCAAAGTTACTATCCCCACGTCCCTGACCAAAAGAAATCCCAGTAGCAAGAACCTATCCACCAGTCTCATGTGACATCCCCTTCAAAGTCATTTCATATTGAAGTAGTTTTGCTTGCAAGTCCTCAAATGACGGTAAGTCAGGTAGACATAGCAGTGAAGTCGAAAGGACATGAAATTCCGATCCCAAGCCATTCAAGGTTTGCCTGACTTTGTCTTTATCTATCACTTCATACCCTACAACGGCTAGTTGATCACTGATGCTCTTAACCTTGTTCAAGTACTCCATGACGGACATGGAGCCCTTAGTCACGGGTTGAAATTCACGCTGAAGAAAAGAAATTCTAGCCTCTGATATCTGAGAGTATGTCTTTACCAGCCTGTCCCACAATTCCTTTGTTGAACACTCGTCTGGAATTCCCATCAATACTTGAGAAATAGTAGAAATAATAAAAGCAACTGCAGCACGCTTCATCCAAATCTCGTATTAGGGATTTGGAATTTGTTGTATAAAATCAACCTCATTTTCATCCTTAGTTTCTTGTATGATAAATTCTGGAGGAGCTGAAATTGATCCATTTAGATGTCCAGAGAGACCTTGGCTTTTAATGAATGAAAGAATTTGTCTTTTCCGGATCAAAAAAATGGAATTGGTAAGCTTTTCAGAAATGAGTTGGCCAAGGAAATTGGATGAGAGAAATGAATGAGAAGAAGAATCCATGACTTAAATTTTTTTATTTTTTTTACGTGGGCAATCAGTATGTAAAATTGTCATAGACCAAGATGAAACAAATAAGACTTGTCTCCCACTTCTTCTTCTTTTAAGGAGAAAGCTCGAGTATTCAACGTGAATGTGAAAAGTTAGATCTGATACACAGATCTAATTTGATTGCATCAAGGAAGTGACAAATATGAATATTATTTTTTTTATATGAGATTGCACACAGCAGTAATGAATATGAAGAGTAACAGATGAAACCGAGACTGCAGACTGATTCTAACCAATAGTCAGATTTAATGCACAGATCTGGGAAATATCGTGAGGTGTCAGATCTGTCACACAGATCCAGTGAACAACGAGAATGAGTTTAACGCAAAACTGAAAAGGAATATCGTGAAACTGGTTTGAGTTTGTCGTGAAACTGATTTGGGTGAAAAGGAACTCGACCCAAATCAGTTTGACGCAAAACTGATACCAAAAATGTCGTGAAACTGATTTGAGAATAAAAGGGTTGTCGTGAAACTGATTTGATGCAAACCCAAATCAGTTTCAGGAAAAGAGGAAGATCTGAACCTGATTTGACGCAAACCAGATGACTGAAAAATACTACTCAGACGTCTGATCAGATATGTGTATCAGATCTGAATGGAAGGAATAATAAGAACGAGAATCTAGAGAGGAAGAAATAGATGGAAACAGAATATTAAAGATGAAGTGCAGAATGAAGAAAAAAAACGCAGAACAGTAGAAGACGAGAGAGGAGATAGAAAAGAGAATAAGATCTCTTAGAGACACACCTGCTAGAAAAACTTTCAGCCTTTGGATCAGACTTGCTCTAATACCATGTAGGTTTTCTCCAAAATCAATGATCAGGAAACTGCAGAGAAGAAAGAGAATGAGGCTGCAACTAATCACGTTTTTCCATAATGGAAAAATCGTGATCTCTTCCCTTTAATACATGAAACAAAACTTAATACATGGCCTTTTACAAGTAACCCTAATAAGTTACAAGTATTTACAAGTATGTCCAATATATGTTGGACATGTTACACAAAAGTAGTTTGGATCCGGATCCGGATCCAAACTTAAATACAAACACAAATGCCTGATATCTGCCATGTCTAACACAATTCACCAATGGTCTTCGACCTGAATTCAATCAAGTGAAGGTTGCATTGTTGCATAGAGAAAGCATTCCATCTATCGACGAGAAATTGGATGAGCTTACTATGGAGGAAAATACGTTGAAGAATTTTGGTCAACCTACGAGCGGAGGAAATTTTGTTTTAGTCATATCTAAATTGGGCACCTTCACTAAGACATACAACCCTCCCCACTTCAGCAAACAAGGCAATGAACATGAATGCAAAAAAAAACACATATCACCATAACAACAAACCAGGACATATTAAACCCTATTGTCCTAAACTAAAAAAGAAGAGAAGAAGGTTGAGAAGGTAGCCATGGTGGGATTATCTCAAGAATCCAAGATAGCCAATGATAATGAAGCTACATCTATCGAAAATATGTCACTTCAACTTGTGAAAGTTTTTTAACCTTTACTCAAGGGATCTTCTTTTACGGGGTGGTCATTTCCTATTTATCTCCTTTAGGTATACCTTTTTGGCTTTTAGATTCCGATGCATATTTTCATATGACCCCAAACATTGATTTTCTCTTCGAATGTCATAGTGATTCAAAAGCCTCTTATGTTTCAACCACCGATGGGACTTGTCTTAGTATTAAAGGGATAGAAAATTTTGAAAATGACCATGGTTTTGAGGTTCCTAATGTTAAATTCATTCCAAAATTAAACATAAACTTGTTTTTCGTTTCTCAAATTACCGACCATGATTATAAGGACACATTCTCATCACATGGTTGCTATGTGCATGATCGTCAGTCAAAGAAGTTGGTTGGGGAAGGCCATAGAGAAGGAGGCCTCTACGTCATGGATTCTCTTTATTTACCAAAGAATGCATTTTGTTGTAACGTCCAAATCCTTGATGTGAATTTGTGACACAAATATTTAGGACATCCTAGTGTGTCAAAGCTTCCTCATTTTTCAAATTTGGGCAAATTTTGTAATATTAAGGATTTACATTGAATTGACTGCATTCTTGGTAAAATGAAAAGTTTACCTTTTGAGTAAAGAACTTTTATATCTTCTATACCACTTGAATTGAGACATTTAGATGTTTGGGGTCCGACACCAATAGTATTTAAGGGTGGATATGCTTATTCTATCATTTTTTTGATGACTTTACAAGGTATACTTGGATTTACTTTTGTAGGCATAAATCGTATGTATTTAACATTTTCAAAATAATTCATAATCTTGTAAATAAGAGATTCAAAAACAACATTTTGTGTCTTTCACTCGGATTCAGGGGGAGAATTTCTATCAAATGAATTTAAAAATTATTTGAACTCAAATGGAATAACTCACCAAAGATCTTGTCCACACACGCCTCAACAAAATAGACTTGCGGAACAAAAACATAGACATACCATTGAGACCACAAGGACATTACTTATTATAACAATGTACCAAAAAAAATTTGGGTTAAAGCCGTGATAACCGTCGTTTATGTAATTAATAGAATGCCCTCAACTTCTCTAAAAATGTTTCACCTATTGCAAAGCTTTTCAAAATAACCCCATATTACAATAGGCTTAGAACCTTTGGTTGAAAATGTTTTGTTTTGTGTAACAAAGGTGATGGTTTCTTAGGCTATGTTGAAAATAAAAAAGAGTATAGATGTTTAGATCCCAAAAGTAATAAACTATATGTTTCTAGAAATGTAACTTTCATTAAAAAAGAACCTTATTGTGATTTGGAAAAGCCTAAAAAATGAAACTTAATATTCTTTTTTGTTTGATTTTCTGCCTAAAAATATTGATTATGATGTTTGTAATGAATGTATTAATGTTGATAACTCTATTGGTGTTGATAATGATGATAACTCCATTGGTGAGTGTCAATAATGACAAAGTTAATGTTGAAGAATCTCAAGAAAAGTGCTTGCAATACACTAAATGTGGTCTTGAGAAACCTCCATGTGCTTGAGAACAATATATAAACAATCAAACTAGGGAAGCTACCGATGATAGGCACTCAAATAGGATCACCAAACTACAAAAAAAAAATCTCTTATGAATCTTTATCACCTAAATACAAAGTCTCCTTTGCATTGTTTCACTCTTACATAGAACCAAACACCTACTACAAGGCTAAGGAATACCCAAAATAGATAGAGACCATGAAAACTAAATTAGATGCCTTAAAAAAGGTCAAAACTTGAGAAATCTAGGAATTGCTCACAGGAAGAAAACCTATAGGATGTAGGTGAGTGTACAAAGTAAAAAACAAGAGTAATGGAACCTTAGAGAGATACAAAGGTAGATTAGTGGCCAAAATGTACTCATAGAAATATATGGTAGACTACGAGGAAACCTTTGCATAAGTAGCACATATGACTACAATTAGAACCTTAATAACCATAGCATCAATTAAAAATTGACCTATTTACCAAATAAATGTTAAAAATGTGTTTCTAAATGGTGACTTAAATGAAGAGGTTTACATAGAGGTTCCACGAGGATTAAGTGTAAATAAAAGTAAGATTCTTTGGTTGTGTAAGGCATTGTATGGTTTAAAATAGACAACTAAAGTCTGGCATGATAGATTTAGTGGCTTAATGTTAAAGCTTGGGTTTAGATCATGCTTTACTAACTATGCTTTGTCAAGAATTCCAAATCATGTAACATTATTTTATTGTTATACGCAGATGATATGATTATCACTGGAGAAGATAAGAAGAGAGTAAATGATATTAAATTGGTTCTTTAGAAAAGTTTTGAAATGACTGATTTGGGTTTTTTGGTTATTTCTTAGGCATTGAGGTTATTTTTTCCCCACATGGATATTTTTATCTCAAACTAAGTTTGTAGTAGATATTATCACAAGGTTTGGGATTAGTGATGATAAAATTATAGACTCCAAAGATGATAAATGTCAAGATGAGGAGCGATGTGTTAAAAATAAAATTGTATTCAAATACCCGATAAGGGTATTTTTGTCTTTTATCATATAGTACAGTCCACTAAGGATTGAAATGTAATTTAGCATTGTAATAAATAAACTGCCATACAGTTCAAGCACAACAGTCAAAATATGACTGTTGGGCAGCAGTCCAACTAGACGTTGGACTGCCACCCAACAGTCATAATAATGACTGTTGGAAGGCAGTCCAAAGAGCCGGACTGCCTCCCATGTGTTGGAGTGAGGCTCTATAAATAGAGCCTCACTCCCTTGTTATTCTTCAATGCTTTAAGAAGCATTTGAGGGTTTTCTCTAGAGTTTTTTTCCCATCTTATAGGCTTGTATGCCTCTTGTGCTGTTTTGGTATTTTTATCTCTCTTGAGATTGTATTTGGTCCATTAGTGATCAAGTGAGTTTATTAAAGCCCTTTGTTGGCATTGTGTTTGTTTCACTATTGTTCCATTGTACCTTGTTTCATTACACGATGATGGACAACCATTGGAAAATCCGACTCCTTATCAACAGTTAGTTGGATCCCTTACATACTTGTCAATCACTAGACCCGATATTACACACGCATTTCATACAACAAGTCAATTTCATCATGCACCTACTTTTCTATATATGAGTGTGGTGTTGTGTATAGAGATATATATAAATAATTCCATCAATAAAGGGTTTTTCTTATCCTCTACCTTTCCTTTAAATTTAATTGCCTATACTGATCCAAATAATTGTTGCTCAATCACTGTTTTTTGTGTTTTTGTAGGTGATTCCTTAATTTTGTGAAAGTGCAAAAAGCAACAACACGTATCACTATCATCAACTGAAGAAGAGTGTCAAGCTATAACATCTACTACTTTGAAGCTTGTGTGATTGAGACAATTATTGGGGGACATGGAGTCCATTTGATGAAGTCATCTAAGTTGTGTTGTGACAACAAAAGTGCGATATGCATGTCAGGAAATTACACATTTCATGAGAACTAAACATATCAAAATTGGCTTATTACATTCGCAAAGAATTCTTGAAGAAGACTATATCTTTACCCTATGTGAATTCAAAGCATCAATTAGCAGATTTCTTCACCAAGACTCTTCCTTCTAGATTTAATCTTCTCCTTAGCAAACTTTCGATCAGTAAGTTTGAGGGGGAATGTTTATATATATATATATATATATATATATATATATATATATATATATATATATATATAATTTATTTATGTATGTATATTTATGAAGTATCCAGGGATATAATGCATTATTTTTATTTTTTTTCTTATTTTTTTGTATTCAAATCAGCTAGGCTGACTAGTCGTTAGGCTAGTCTCATGGCTAGTCAAGCTAGCCGGCTAGTCCTCTTTGGCTCTTTTGTATTTAAATGGGATCTCCCCATTCTATTTCTTATGCATTCTTCTTTATGTATTTTAAGAATAATAAAAAAAAATTGTGAGTGCTCTCTTATATGTTCTTTTTGAGTGCTTTGTGGCACTAAAGCTCTTGCCCATAAGTGGCATTTGAAGATTTTTTTTCTTGGACATCATTTCATTACAATACCATTAGCTACTTTTAAAAAGGTTTTTTTGCAAAACAGTCCTTGCCTTATGGCCAATTTGCAAAATTGTCCCTACCTTATGGGATTTTGCAAATCAGTCCCTCTTTTGCTTAATCCTTGCAAGGTCATTCCAAAGGTTAAAAGCTGTCCCCATCATCGGACAGCAGCCGCTATGGCTAGGATTGGATATGACATTTCATTCTGAAAATGTAACAGTGAGGTGGATATACATTTAGAGATTTATCCAGTATCAGCATTAGTATTTAAAGGTCACAAGTAATATACACAAGATTTAAATACCAGACTCATTACTACCATAAACAATAGAGAAAATTTTACTTCATTTCAAATGGAACATGAAATAAAGATTAGAAACACCTGTGCGACCTCTATTTGAGCCATTTGCACAGAATCTACAATGTAGTTTCATAAGAAATGATCATGACTTTCACCGCCTATAACACCCATAAATTGGAGTGGCTTAGACTTACCAACAAATCTCTTGAAGCTTCATAAATAAGTAGCCTTCCAAGCTCTGCCATTGCATTCCCTAAATTAAATAAACCAAATGAGCATGTCAATAGCAGAAAAAAATCTCATACAATGAACTAACATTCAAAACAACCTCAAAGGAGCTATATTAGACAAACATTTCCAACATATCCACCCTACACACACATATATTTAGGGTTTATATTCAATGTAGTCGATTGTAGGTACAATCTAGTTGGAATTTCACAATGCATGTTGTTTTGACTCAATCTAACCTCGTAGATGTGTTCAGCATGCTCAAATTAGTAGGGAACGACCCTCAGATCATGTTTTTTGAGTAAAAAAAATCAATGCATTTACAACTGTTGATTTTTGCATCACCGAAAAAACTTGTACACAGGTTGGATTTTGGTAGTTCTCACTAAAAACATGTAGAACACATCCATGGGGTCACTTGGACCAAAAAATATAAAAATTAAAAAAAAAATGAAAGTTGCTAAGTCGTTTTCACATCACATACAAACAATTTTAGCAACTATTAACCTATATGATATAGTTTTAAAATTAGTTTCAAAAAAAAATTATAAAATCAAGATTTAATTCACTTTAATGCATTGGTGAACTTTAACATATTTACACTAAGGGAAGGTTCAAACCTTAAAGGTACCATCCCTTATGCTTGTTATTTTGTTTTATGCCTTGAATGCCACTTTTTTCTTCATTATTTTGAAACTAGGGGAAAATGTTACAAAAATAGTTTTAAAATAATTTATAAAATCATATATAAGTTGTTGATTTTAGGTTAAATGTAATTTCTAAAATTTATTTGCAAACTCCCTTATATTTGGTCCATTTGCAGTTTATGACCATTGAGGGTCATAGTTGTCCAAGTCTTATGACTATAGACTTTATTATGGGTGTTGAGAATCAAACTTGTTCATCCTTGATTCCTATCCACAAGTAAGGAAAAGTGGTAATTTGACTCTAAATATGCAAGTACAATCCATGTGATGTCTCTTTATAAAGTGTCACTTAGAAATTTGATTTTAAAACTTGAGCATCAATTAATATATTGACATGTGTAGAATTTAAAAGAGAAGAGACACCAACCGTTGGCATGGGTAATATCCCATTACCATTCATATGGATGAAAGGATATGACATTCATCATGAATGGTTGTTTAACACCCATCCATAAAATGCAAAGGGGCGTTTCATATGAAACACACCCTTTGACATTACTATCCATGCGTATCTATATAAAGAAAACAGGGTAAACTATTCGCAAATGAGTTCTATTTTTCTACCTTTTTTTCTCTTATATCTCCCTAGTTTTTTACCTAATTTTAAAACTGTTTTTTGCATCGGATTGCTAAAAGTTTAATTTTTACCCTATAGTAAAGAGACTTTGCTTTTTAGTGGCTTGAGAAGTTGTTATAAACAAAGAATTATGGAAGTGTTATTGTTTATTATAACACTTCTAAAAGGTCGTGCTTAAGTGTAGCAAATAGGGATGACTCGTTGAATCCCTAAGGTAGACACCAAAACCCCTTGAACCATTATGGGGGATGTTTACTACCTTAAAATTGTGTTGAAATTTTAAAGAAAATAATAACCAAAACAAATATCAAATTAAAAATTGTTAGAAAAAATAATTTTCTTGATTCAATAATAAGCATATGAAGCACTCTCCAACAATGAATACTAGATCATAAAATTAGAACTATAGGAATTACACTTTCCAACAGGGGTTTTGGCTCAAGGCACAACACACATTTGCTTCTTTAAGGTAGTGAATGTTCCCCACAATGGTGCAAGGGGTTTTAACGTCTACCTTAGGGATTCAATGAGTTAACCCTGATTATTGCACTTACTTGGTCTTGCATGACCTTTTAAAAGTGTTATAATATGTTGAAACACTCTGATAATGTCTTGCATATAACTTCTCAAGCCACTAAAAGCAAAGTCCCTTTACTTCATATTAGAGGCTAAATTTTTAGCAATCCAATGCAAAAAATAGATTTAAAAATAGACAGAAAACTAGAGAGATATTAGAGAAAGAATGTAAAAAAAAAAAAATCTGCGAATAGTCTATTATAATGTCTTTATATAGACATGCATGAGTAGTAATGTCAAAGGGTGTATCTCATATCTCATATGAGACAAACATTTGCATTCTACGAATGGGTATTGACACACTTCATGATAAGTGTCATACCCTTTCATCCACATGAATGGTCAAAAGACATTACCCATGCCAATGATTGAGTGTCTCTTCTCTTTTCAATTTGACACATGTCAACATATTATTTGACTCTTAAGTTTTAAAGTCAAATTTCTAAGAGATAACTTGTGAAGAGGCATTACATGGATTGTACTTGCATCTTCAAAATCAAATTATCATTCTTTCCCTCATTGTGAAGATGTACCAAGGATGTAAAAGTTTGACTCTCAACACCTATGAAAAAGTTCATAATCATAAGACTTAGACAACTATGAGTCTATGACCCTAAATGATCATATACCACAAATGGACAAAATACAAGGGATTTTGTAAATAATTTTTAGAAATCACATTTAACCTCAAATCAACAACTCATATGATTTTATAAATTATTTTGAAACTAATTTTACAACATTTCCCCCTAATTTCAAAATAATAAAAAATTTGTCATTCAAGGCAATTTGTGAAATAACATGCATAAAGGAAGGTACCTTTAAGGTTTGAACCTTCCTTTAGTGTAAATATTTTAAAAATAACCAAGGTGCTAAAGTGAACTAAATCTTGAACTTCAAGACCTTATATGATGAACCCAATTATCACACATCTGTGTCACCGAGGTAGGTACGGGTAGGGAGAGTTTGGCACTGAACCACCATTGATACTGCATCCACGACTACGAGTGCTCTTATACGCAGCATGAAACACTGAATTGCAAAGAAGAAGAATCGGGAAGTAACGAAAAACACGATGGAAGAACTAGCAAAAACTCACTGAAAATCGGGCAAGGAGTTTGCTCATTACGAAGAATCGAAACCCAGTGCTTGATCAACGGATGTGGAGGAACAAACACCTGTAGAATTTTCACTCAAAGCCCAACCAAATCAAGCGACTCGAACAAATTGGCTTGGGAACAGAGATCGAATCGTGCATACCAGCATTCTACCGTCCGAGGTGGGTTTTTTCTCCGTTGCAGATGATGATCTCACAGAGAGAATCCCCCTCCTGCTGTTACGCCGCAACTGGGAAGGCTGGAACTGTGGAAAAAAAAAAACACGAAATTCTGACAAGAAATCGAAGAAAAGGGCGTTTCTCCGATTCCGGGTCGAAGCATCCTAGCATCGCCGGAGCTTATGATTTCCGGTGTACGGAAACCACTGAAGCTTATGTCGGTTACGCCGGCGTGAAGTAAAAGAGAAAGATAGGAGGAGGAGGAGAAACAAGAAGAATAGGGGGCTTCCCTTACCGCCGTGACGCGCGTCGTTGAGGGCGGGAAGCGGTGGAAAACGGCCGTCCGGAAGTGGATTCCGGCCGGGTGGTGGCCGGAAGCGTGGAGGCAACCCAGCATGTCGCCAGAAAATGGGGATTTCCGGGCAGTTGCCGGAGATAGCGCAACGGATAAGCACCTCAGCACGTATACAGTGAGGCGCGAGCTAAATGATGAGCTCAGGACGCGGAGGGGCCCGCAAGGTGCTAGCGTAATCGAATATGGCGTCCTTTGTGACAAAAAGGAGCGGATGTGTAGGCTAGGTTCTTGTGTAGACTCGGTGAGTCATCATCGAGGCCGTTGGTTTGTCAAAATCCGTGGTCAGTAGGGCAAGGCAAAGTAGACTACATAGTGACAAAAATTGAAAACGGTAAAACATCGGCAGGCAAAAACTCGCAAGAATTTTAAAACTTTTTGAAAATTTGGCATTTGATCGGCAAAATTTAGGCAATAAAAAATAAATTAAAAATACAAAAAATAATTTTTATATGAAAAAATAAATAAAAACCACATGGTTTTTCATGATAAATAGCCAATAAAAACATAAATATCATGTTTAAAATGTGATATTTATGATTTTAATAAAAAAAAAAACTCACCAAAATTTATTGTTTTTGACTTTTGGGTAATTTCTCTCTATATTTTTGTGAGATATTTATAAATCAAAAAATTATTGTACTGTATCGATAATTTGATGTGTTTCTCTAAAAACTTCATAATTTATGATATTCTTTTCATGTCCAAAATCGCAAATAGTCAATGTTGAAATGTCGTGCAGAATTGATAAACTTCATGCGATATATCGCTCTACCCCTTAGGTGTCGTATACACTTGTTTAAAATGAGGTTCACACATTTTTTTGAAGACTACGAAGTTCACATTAAATTATATATGACTAATAAAATAAGGGAGTTGAAACAAATGACCCACAAAATGGCTTATTTCCCATTATTCATAAGCAAAGGTGCTCACGTAATCTTAAATTAAAACATGCGAGCACAAACATATAAATTAGTATGATAAAAAGCAATCTTAGAGTTTCATAAAGCAAATTTAAGTAAGCTTGTCTCAACCTTTGGTTTTCATTAGTTTTGATGACTTGTTTAAACAAAACAATCAGAACACATGTTCTCTTCCATATCAATTGTACTTCATCCAACATTTGTTTGAATTGTACAAAAAAATTTGTGTTCAAAGTCCAACATTTGTTTTAGGTTGTGCGGACAACATTGACACATGGATAATTGGTCGGATAACTTTGTTTTTTTATTATCGCATGACATGATTTGCTAGCAATACGAGTGTTTTAACATGTTTATTATGGATTTTAACTTTAAATATAAATATTAAATTAGACATGTATAGCATTTTATTGACCTTGGATGTGTATGTGATATTCAATAGTTTTTTTGACAATTAAGGAAAACCACTTGACTTGCTCACGAACTCACTGGTGTAAAAATCACGGGTCTCTCTTGCCCACTAGAGAGTACACCAAGAGATATGAAGAGAGAGAGTGTTTTGGCTATTTACCTTTCGCCATTCAATAAAACACAATATTACCATGTTGATCCAGGACTTTTTTACTATCCCTGAGACAAAGCCAAGTTAAATCCAAAGTTGATTATAAGGCTGCTAAAAGAGCTGAATGAGAAGAGCTTGATGTGTACAAGCTTGGCTCATTCTTGTGGTAAGCCAAACCAAGTTTGAATCATAATTAGCCCAAGTAAAATGAGCTCCAGCTAGCATGTTTATAAAAAAATGCATCATTTTAGAGCTAGGAGAAATTGGATTACAAAAAGAATGCATGTAAAACATGTGTGTAAAATATAACTAAAATCTATTTCTTACTACCTAATGAGTTTCTATGAGTTAAGCCAATCTGAGTACCCGTTGTTCATATCAAGTTTGTCGAGCTTATTTTACGAGTTTGAACAAGCTCTTTACGAGACAAACATGATCCAAGCCACGAGCAACTCAGCTTGTTTCTCAACCCTAGTTGATTAGCTAGCAGTACATGAGACTTGCACAAAATAGTTATTAATTAGCATAGATAGCCAAGCATTATACCATCATATCAATAGGGTTGGGAAATGAGATGAGTCATTAGTAGTCTCGATTGTGCTTAGCTTTGCAACGTGTCTATTTAAACTCATAAGTAGACTTAGCAAGCCAAACATGTGGTAAGCAGGGTCCTATGCTAAGCTGAAAGCCGAGTTCGAATCCCTCAAACACATGGGGCTTAAGAGATATCTGGTAGGTGTCTGACTAACCCCCAGCTTGCATATAAAGAAAAAGAAGGATAGGCATTCAACTTGACTTGGCTCGTATAGACTCATTAAGTAGTAATAGATTTATTTAAGATATATAATCACTAGAATATGAGAACTAATGTGTGAACTGTTGTTTTCATAGACTTTTTGTCCTTTTCTCTTGAATCTAACCATAGAAATGTGATCTACATGCTTGGTTTTATAAGAACCTGCTCTTGAATAATCCAATTTTGATGCACAAAAAAGGTTCTTTTAAGGGTTTAAAATCAATGATTCATAATCTTCATAAATATTCAAGCATTCAAAATTATATTTTTTGATAAAAAATACATGATCCAATTGTTGATTCTTAAAAAATTCACCGTGACAAGCACATCATCAGTTGGATTTGCAAAAAAAGTGTTGGAAATGCTCATATTTATAGTTCTCATATTTACATTACGCAACCTAATGTGAAACAAATGATAGAAATAGTTGGCTTGTAAGTAGTAAGCATAGGAATAATATCTTATTGCTTTCAGTTTTTGAAATAATGTAATTTTTGATAAATGAACATACTCAAGCTCGAGTGAATAGGTACACACAGTCAAACTCCTATTACTCTCAAGATTTGGCTTTTTGTTTCTTTAACGAGCCATCTCAAGCTTGGCTTGTTGTACATGGACTTGTTATCAGCTGATCTTGGCCTGTGCTTGCCACAAGCCGAGCTTAAACACCTCAAAATTGGTTCTTTTAGCTGTGTATCAGCGCATGTCATAGTTTTTTTTATTAATATTTTAATAAAAAGTCTGTTGTCTAAAATAAAAGAAGTCACTGTTGGGGCGTTTGCATGTCATGGAAAATGAGCATTCTTCGCGAAAACTCATCGATGGGAATACTTTTCTGCAGTGCTAAATTTTTTGAAACAAACATGGTACCGTGGAATCCCCTCATTGGGCATGCCAAAATACATGTTGGACAACAATTTTCCACAAAAACAGTTCTCGTGGGGGAGAGTCCGATTTCGTTTTCCATGGAAGTGGATTCTAGGGAAGGGGCACCCCTGAAGGGCTTCTTTCCCCAAAAAGGGAGAGCATGAGGAAAACTTGCTTTTCAATTGTTATATAATCTTTGAAAAGTGCCTGTAAAGAGGAAAGCACTTTCTCCCTTAAACGGGAGAGCATAAGGGAAACTTGCTTTCCATTTGTTTCTTCCCGCGCTTTCCCCCCATTTCTCATTTCTTTCACGTTTCCTTTGTCCCCCCTCCATCCTCGCACGGGAATAGATTTTAACCTTCATCCCCGCCTCTATCCCCGGTCCAAACGGGGCGAGGTAGGGCGGGGCCCATTGTCCCCCGGTCCACTGCCATCCCTACTCAAACCGCATATCTTGGGCATGCAGTTAAATATAAAATATCGGAATGATAGGCGGATTTGGATTTTTGTAAGGGTTTGAAAGCTAGAAAAATTCTCAAAGAAAAAGATTGCTTAAAGTTCAAATGAAAAATAGCATGAGAAAAGCTAAGTAAAAAAATATAAAAAAATTTACATTAAAATGTAGCATGTTGGCTTTTCATTTGTTTCTTCTCGCACTTCTCCCTTTACGGTAAGGAATTTTTTATATAAAAAAAATCATTGAAAAACTTTTCTTTCAAATTTTTTCTCTCATTTGAAATGGTTGAAAAGGTTATAAATTTTCCTTTCATACTTTCGTTTTTCCTACTATTTTTTCACTTCTAAACGTGCCAACCAGTCCTACAAAAACCCCATCCCTCTCTTCAGCCATGCTTGTGCTCTGAGAGAGAGAGAGAGAGAGAGAGAGAGAGAGAGAGAGAGAGAGAGAGAGAGAGAGAGAGAGAGACGTCGATGGAGTCAACACGAGCCTTCGTGAAGGACGTGAAGCGCGTGATCGTGAAGGTATAACATCCCCACCACCAGTGTCCCAAAACCAACCAACCCTTCTCCTTTTTCTCCCTCTCCAATCCCCAAAACTTCTCTACCTACTTTCCCTAATTTCTTCCTGACTAGTCTGATACAATCTTATATGTAAGATAAAGAGTCTGATAAACCAATGCTTTTTTTGGTTCACTTATCATATTCTTCACGCTTGAGGGTGTTTAAGTGCACCTACATAAGTGGGTGCATCCAAACACTTCCTTGGAGTCGAATGTGCTCGAGGTTGGAAAAATCAGGAAGTTGATGCTACTTCAGCCTGTATAAACCCTTCTATTTTTTGAAATCTCGCGTTTATGGACGCTAATTTGGGCAAGAGAGTGCCTTGCTTAGTAAGTGGTTTGCAGACAGTTTGGTGGACTTTTGTGCATTCTTGATGCATCTAGCTCATTCATCTAATAGATTAGAATTTTCCTGATTTTTGAAAGCCTTGGCTTCTTTAATTTAAGTTGAAACCTCCATTGCAAGGGGGAATGACTTGTGTGTGTGTGTGTGTGTGAAACAGGAACTAAATTGGGATTACATAGTCTTGAATGTACTTAGTGCTTGTATTGTGCCTTTGTGCTCTTGTATTGACCTTTAGTTGGACTTATGTATGTGCATGGGCACTTCATGTTTATGATCTTGTAAGCCCTTAGGCCCTCATTTTGTATTTTTCGCATATTTCATTACATGGTATCAGAGCCAAGAAATCCTTATTGGTATTTTGCCTCTTTTGATCTTGGGATTCTTTTGTTCGATTTTGTGCTTCGTAATAGTTGTGTAGCTTGGATTCGAGGAAAATCTTGACCCAGTATGTATCTTATATCTTTAAGTGTTGTGTTATCTATCTCATGCATTATGCATGAGAAATCACTCATTTTCCTTATCTATGAAAAATTATTTTTTATTTTTATAAAAAAAGCTGAAATCTTTAAATGCTTAAAAACATAATTTATCATTGGATTTATTTTTATTAAATATTTTATAAGGTTTATAATATTTGTTTGATCTTGTGAAATTATATGTGTATGCTTTTAGGAGATCTAGTTTGAAACTTAGCTTTTCAGAACTTACTTTATTTGATATGTAAATATACGATCTAGTATTCTTGATCATGTATTTTTGGCATTTAGATGTTTTATTTAAACAATTCATGTTTATAAATGTCAAATCATGGTCGTATTTATTATTGAACTTTGTTTTGTTTCTTTTTGAAAAATTGTCATATATATTAAAATAATTTGAAATGGTGTTGTGTGTCTTTCACAAGTATGATCTTATGAATTTTTGCTTAACTTGTGTTTAATTTTTCTCTTTATTCTTGGTGTATTCTTATGTGAAACTTAAAGTAGCTTTTGAAGTATTAAAAATTATGATCTCTTATGAATAAATAATTTTTATATTGATATTTGATCCTTGTGCACTTGTGGTTGCCTTACATGATAAATGAGATTGTTTATTCGTGCATAAAGTATTGAGCATGATTTCTTATGGTTCACTTTAATAAATACCTTTTGTGGTCCTTTTTTTGGACAACAATTATGTTATTGGGCGTTTCTCTTGTTGGTCATTTTGTGGTTCTTAGTCTTATGTTATTTTCTTAGTCTCATGTCTCTTTAATGAAAATTATCTTACATGTTTTACATGAGATTTAAATATTATGTTTTTATTGCACACTTAGTTTTTAATAAAATATTAAGATGAGAATTATGAGAAACTTCTTTGTGTTTGCCTGGATGTTATAAGTGTTTCCCTCATGATTCACTTTAGTACTTGTCCATTATTGATGGGTGTGTTTGTCCACTTAGATCTTTGGTGGAGATGTGTGTTCTTGATTAAAGACTCTTGATTCAATGCATACTTGTTATTTATAAAATATTATTTTTTATATTGTGGTTTCTTTGGTATATACTCTTAGTGCCTTAATCTATCACTTGCATATGTTAAATGTGTTCCTATGCATATCTTATGTGATTCTTCATACCTTTTGTATAAGATATGTGGCTTTAAGTTATTAAAATTTTTGCATATACATTAGTTTTTGATCTTTTTGTGAGTATCCATGATTAGTTCTACTTGTGTATGCACTTGGTTTTCTATATGGTTCTTTGAGAATCTCTGTATATGTCTTGGCTCTCTTTAATGTTATATGCCATTGTTGTCTCATAGTAGACTTGTAATCTAGATTGAGCTTTTATTGACTATGCATATGATTGCATCAATCGACATCTTGTTGTGCATATGATTAACTATATTAATTCTAAATTTTTATCTACCATTATTGGATTTGTTTTGAAACTTTGTTTTTTCAAATCGGTTCTAATATATGAACTCACTTATTTGGAAATTGATTTTTTTGAGTATTTATTGCCTTCTTATGGCATTTGTTTTGTCCATCACGGATTTTTTATATGATGCATATTTTGTTTTTGGCCTTGTTGCTTTTGTTGAACCAAAGTTGTTTGTTGGGTTGAGTTGTGTGCACCTCAGTTTTAACAGTTTAGATTGTTTGCTTATAGTGTGGCTCTAACTGACGTTTGTTTGATCTCTGGTTCTGTGGGTGTATTATATCACTCATTTGAATATTTGGTCATTTGTATTATAGATGCTTATAATTATGTTTATTTGTAATGGCGATCTATTTTTGAAACCATGGTGTTTCGAAAGGTTTTGAAATTTAATATTTCTGCCTTGATTTGTAAATCTTTTCCTTACCTTGATGACATGAGTTTTTTTCATTATAAGCTCTCTAACCTCGTGCATTTTCTCATATTGTACCTCTTATTTAAATGTCATTTTATGTAGACAAGAGATGTTTTTCAAATGTGGTGAGTTATGTGCACCCGTTGGTTATTCACACTTTGGTGTGTTTGTTTTGCCCATATATGACATTGTGATTATGTTCTTGTTCTAATAGCTGATACACTTGTTTAAGTGTCATTTTATGTAGACAAGAGATGTTAGTTATTCACACATTTTTTGTGTTTCTTAGCCTATTAGTGGCATTGTGATTATGCTCTTGTTCTAGTAGTTAATACACTTGTTTAAGTGTCATTTTATGTAGATAAGAGATGTTGGTTATTCACGCTTTTGTGTGTTTTTTAGGCCATTAGTGACATTGTGATTATGCGCTTATTCTAGTAGCTTATACACTTGATTTTTTAGGTTTGGAGGTCTAGTGAGGTGATTGCTTGTGGTGATCGAACTATTGTTGAGATTTGCAAATATCATTCCTTTTGTTGTGTGGAATTTTTAAAATCTCTCCATAAAATTTCTAAACTTTTTCTACTTGTATGAAAAAAGTTTATTGATAAAAAATTATGCATTTTATGTGCATTTCATTAATAATATATATATATATTTTAAGATTGATGTTTAGTTTTTTGTGCTTAAGCCCATTCTAGGTTATGTGAATGAATTCTAATGGGTTGTGATTTGTGAAATTGCTCTCTTTTATTATTATGTGCATTAAATATGCTTTAATTGCATGTTAGATATATATGTGTTTCATATTAATTATCTTGTTCACATTGTTGTATGCATGAATTTAATTATCTCCTCTTCTTGAGTGTTCTTTTGAAATGTTATATTTTATATGCATGTTGTTGGTGATGATTTGTTATTTCATTTGAAATGCTTTTCTAAAAATCCTTGGGATATTATTTATGCATAATTGTTTTTCTCTTCTTGATTATTTATGTCCTTCAGTGATCAAATTCTCTTATGATCAATATTTAATGTTGATTTTGGGTTTATGATTTGATTTATTAAAAATTTATCCTTGAGGTATGCTCGTCTTATCTTTCTTTATGATTATCTAACATTTCTCTTGTTCAAAAATATATTTGTTTTAAAAACTTTATAACTATTGGGTTAGGATTTTTTTTTTTGTAGTTGGAACCTTTGTTTTGTTCTATCTGCAGGTTTTTAAAGATGTGATGAATTGAGAAAGGAATATCTTTGATGCATCATATCATGAAGATGGAGATAGTCGATGAAGGCGTTTATGGATGTTCACCAATAAAGACATTCGGAGACAAGGGCAGATTCAGGGGGCGAAGAGGGGCTCGAGCCCCTCCTAAACTTTTGAATTTTTTTTATTATTTTATAAAAAATTATATTGCCCCATTTTATATTTTAGTTTTATATTTTATTTTATTATAAAATTTGGTTACTCCCTTTTGAGCAAAATCCTGGATATATTTTAGTTTTATATTTTATTTTATTATAAAATTTTTTGCCCCTTTTTAAGAAAGTTTTGAAAATTTTTATTATTTTATTATAAAAAATTATATTGCCCCCCTTTATATTTTAGTTTTATATTTTATTTTTTGATAAAAAAATTTTGACCCCCTTTAAGCAAAATCCTGTATATATTTTAGCTTTATATTTTATTTTATTATAAACATTTTTAGCCCCCTTTAAGCAAAATCCTGGATCTGCCACTGTTCAAAGACTTGTATTTGCAAAATTTTTTGATACGACATAAAGATGGAGACTTTCAATGAAGACACTTGAAGACTTTGATCCTTCACATTGATTCTTTTTGTATTTTCAAACTTTTGGTATATCACACCGTAAGTTTGAGGTTATGTATTTTCATACATATATATTTTTGGTTCATATTATATATATATATATATATTTTTTTTATTTATAATGATGTAATAAGTATATATCCATTAGGGGTATCTTGGTCATTTCAGTCCTTGTAATAGGTTGTGCCCATTAGGGGCACATTAATACTTTTACTTTATTCTTTTCTTTTTGTCTTTTTTTTGCTTTTATAGGAAATATTTGGTCAAATACCAAATAGAGTTGTTGGGTTCTTTTTTAACTAGTTAACATTAGAGTTGACTAGTCAATATAGTTGTTCGAACAACTATATTTATAGTTGTTATAACAGTCTGCCAGCTCTATTGAAGTCTCCCTCTCTCTTGTATGTGTATAAATTGGGGCTTTTATCCCCTTTCATTTTATAATGCTTCTCTCAAACATTCATGCTCAATAAGATGAATATTTTTTATGTTTTGTGTTCTTTATAATTCTTTAATGTCTTGAATGCCCTTACTGCTTAGCTTATGTTGTGTCTTTGTGCTCTTGTATTGTCCCTTAGTTGGACTTGTGTATCTGGATGTGCACTTTGTGTTTATGATCTTGTGAGTCTTTAGAGGCCCTCGTATTGTATTTTCGCATATTTTATTTGTAGAAGATGAACCGAGTCCTAGAGAGAGAAGAGAGAGAGAGAGAGAGAGAGAGAGAGAGAGAGAGAGACGGCTGCACAGAAAACCTCAAAACTCGATATCAATATTAGGGCCTCTCTCTATGTTAAATAGAGAGAGGCTTAAAGGCCTAATTACAATAAAGCCCCATTATAAAAAAACTAAAATACAAATAGCATCTTAATATAAAATAACTTTACTTAAAACCACCTATTCTCAACACTCCCCCTCAAGCTGGAGCATAGATATCAATCATGCTCAGCTTGTCACAACATTTTGAGAAATTTGGTCTGGCAAGAGGTTTTGTGAACATATCTGCAACTTGGTCTTCCGACTTTAGATATTGGGTAGTGATATGACCCGCTTGAACCATATCCCTTACATAGTGGCAATCAACTCAATGTGCTTTGTTCTCTCATGAAATACAGGATTGTTCGCTATATATGTTGCAGCTTTGTTATCGCACATCATGGTCATGGGAGAGGAAACCTTCACCTGAAGATCAAGAAGAACAGTACGAACCCACATCAATTAAGCAGCTGTTTGGGCCATAGCCCGATATTCTGATTCTGCACTCGACCTAGAAACCACATTTTGCTTTTTACTTCTCCAAGAGATCAAGTTGTCTCCCAGGAACACACAAAATCCTTTGGTAGATTTTCTATCTACTACAGATCCTGCATAGTCAGCATCAAAATAGGCCACTATATCCAGAGTTCCACCTTTCTTGAACCATAACCCCTTTCCAGGAGAAGATTTTAGATATCTGAGAATCATAATAGCTGCATTCCAGTGTACCTCAGTTGGTTTGTCCATAAACTGACTGACTTTACTTACTGCTAAAGCAATATCCGGCCTGGTCACAGTTACATACAGTAGTTTCCCAACTAGGGAGCGATAACTTTTGCTATCAACCAGTTTTGACCCTTCTTCAAACAACTGAACTTTATGGTCCATGGGAATATTTGCTGGTTTAGCTCCCAACATTCCTGTTTCTTTTAATAAGTCAAGAACATACTTCCGTTGAGACAAAACCATCCCTTCACGGCTCCTGGCAACTTCTATACCCAGAAAATACCTGAGTGAACCAATGTCTTTTGTAACAAAGTGTTTTTGAAGATGAGCCTTTGTGGCTTCAATAGCTTTCACATAATCACCTGTAAGAATGATGTCATCCACATATACCACCATAACAACTATGCCAGAGCTAGTTTTTTTTATGAATAGTGTATGATCTGCTGCTGACCTATTAAAGCCAAAACATGACATCACTTCAAACAACTTCTGAAACCATGCACGAGGACTTTGTTTCAAGCCATAAATTGCCTTTTTCAATCTACACACCTTCTGACACTCCCCCTCAACCTCGAATCCTGGAGGTTGTTGCATGTAAACAGTCTCAGATAAGTCCCCATATAGAAATGCATTTTTCACATCTAATTGGTACAAGTTCCAACCATGCTGAACAACTACTGAGAGAACAAGACGAATGGTACCCATCCGTGCAACAGGAGAAAAAGTTTCAAAGAAATCAATACCATATGTCTGAGTATACCCTTTTGCTACTAATCTGGCCTTGTATCGTTCAATTGAACCATCAGATTTGTACTTTATCGTATATACCCATTTACATCCAACAATGTCAGCATCTGCTGGAGAATCAACTAGATCCCAAGTATGCTGAGATATTAAGGCATCCATTTCTTCTTGCATAGCCATCTTCCAGCGAGTATCAAGCTCTGTCTGCTGATAGTTCAGAGGAATAACTTCAGCAGATAAAGCTGAAATAAAAGATTTCATCTGATTTCCAATTCTGGCTTCGGAGACAAAATGAGATATGGGATATAAGGTACATTGTCGTGTCCCCTTTCGTAGAGCAATCAGCCTATTATCATCATCAGGAAGATCATTATTGTCAGTAGAACTTACCTCAGGGGAATAAGAAGATGGAGGCACTTGCGGAGGTGGATCTCTACGCACATATACCAATGGAGGATTATGAAATCTGGAAGAGGATGAAGTGTGGTTCGGAAATGAGGGCACGGATTCCAAGGGAAAATGAGGTATAGGTAATGGACAAGACTCATCTGGATCAACCTGCAGCGGGGAACCGGTATTAGAGTAATATGGAGTGGATTCCAAGAAAGATACATCCGCACTGACATACTCTCGGCGAGAAGTAGGATCATAGCATCGATAGCCCTTTTGATTTTTGGGATAACCTATAAATATGCATTTTGTAGCTTGAGTAGCTAATTTATCTCGGTCAGGGCCAAGTTTGTGTACAAAACAAACACATCCAAACACTTTGGGCGAGAGGGAGAAGAGAGGGGTATTGGGTTTTAGGATATGAATTGGAATTTGATCACCCACAGAAGAGGAAGGCATGCGGTTGATCAGATAGCAAGCAGTTGTAATTGCATCTCCCCAGTATAACGCAAGAACATTTGATTGAATCATAATAGTCCTGACAACATCAAGTAGGTGATGATGTTTTCGCTCAGCCACCCCATTTTGTTGAGATGAATAGGCACAGGAAGTTTGGGGTTGGATGCCATTATCTTGGTAAAATTGTAACAAACTTTTTGATTTAAACTCGAGAGCATTATCAGTGCGAACAATCTTGACACTAGATTCAAACTGAGTTTTTATTTCAAGAATTAAAGATTTGATAATATTTGGAACATCAGATTCCTTTATTAAAAACACCCATGATAACTTAGAGAAATCATCAACAATAACTAAATAGTATCGACACTGAGTCCTAGTAGGAATCTTACTAGGACCCCATACATCTGCATGAAGAAGTTCAAAGACTTTATTACTAGACTGACTCTGACTCGAAGGAAACGAACTTCGATGATGCTTGCCCAGCTGACATGCTTCACACTGAAATGATGTGGTGGAGGGAATCTGAGGAAAGACCGAACGAAGCTTTGACAATGAAGGATGACCAAGACGACGATGCCACTGAACAGGACTAAATGAATGTTCCACTGCAGCATGAACACCATTTTCTTCATAGCCTCCACCAATCTTCTTCCCCGTCAGCAAATCCTAAAAATGACAACCCATTGGATCAAATATTACTCTACAGTTTTGTTCTTTTACAAGGCAACTAACAGAAAGTAAACTTTGAGGAAATTTTGGAGCATGAAGAGCATTTTTCAACTGTAATGAGGAGGATATAGAAATATTTCCCTGACCAACAACAGGGGAGGTACTCCCATCGGCTAATGAGACTCCAAGTTGAGCCTTAATATCCTTTAGATCTGAAAAAACAAGTGAATTTCCACACAAATGTCTGGATGCACCAGAATCAATAACCCA
Organism: Nuphar pumila; assembly: GCF_984573655.1. Lineage (NCBI taxonomy): Eukaryota > Viridiplantae > Streptophyta > Magnoliopsida > Nymphaeales > Nymphaeaceae > Nuphar > Nuphar pumila. The sequence continues at coordinate 2,830,737 of NC_143257.1, read as the reverse complement.
CTTACGGTCAGTCAGATGAAGAAGATTTCCGGTTGAATAGGCAACACCAGCAACAGGGGAGGTAGAACTCAAAGGACGAAGAGCTATCAGCTCATCATATTCAGCACGACTGAGGGTTATACTACTGTCACTTGCAGAGATATTTTCTTGTGCCTTTGTTGCCTCGAGAGTAGTAGTATTAGCTTTAGGAGCATATGACTTTGATGAAGAGGAGGTTGGTCGGCCATGCTTATCCCAGCAACGATCTTCTAAATGTCCAGATTTTCCACAGAATGTACATTGAAGCTTTCCTCTGCCTCCCACACCTCGTTCGCGACCTCGTCCTCTAATGTTCTGAAGATTTCCACGTCAATAACCAGATGAGACAACTAAGGCAGAAGACTGAGTCACAGGCTGAGAATGTGGAAGAGATATCGCAAGTCTGCTTAGACGGTTATATGCCTCAGCAAGAGTAGGTACATCTGAACCAGTCAACATTTGGACTTTTGCAACAGAAAATTTTGAAGATAAACCTGTAAGAAACCTAGCAACCATAGTTTGTTCTTGATGATCTTTTTGTTTCGAACAAAAAAGAGGTCTGTGAGCATTAAGTCTTTCAAACGCAGCTTTTATGGAGGCATAGTACTGGGCCAAGGTTTGATCTCCCTGTTGTAAATTGTATATTTCCTGTTCGACTTGTAGGATACGACTCACATTAGTCTCTTGTGAGTATGTATCTCGAAGATTGTCCCACATCTGTTTGACTGTATTATAACAAATTAAACCATCTGCAATATGGGGTTCAACACTATTCATAATCCATGACATAACTATGTCATTATCTTCATCCCAGGTAACATATTTTCCCACCTTTTCAGTGGGTCCATCTTCCAACAAGATATGTTTTCTACGATGTCCAGATACCGACATCATAAATGTTCTGGACCACCTGGCATAGTTAGTTTCATTTAACCTTACAGACGAGCCGTACGAAAAGGGATTGGCAAATGCCTTATATTCTCCAATATGTTCCAATTTTGAATCACATTTCGAAGTTTCAGCCATACTTCTGGTTAAAAAAAAACTGGACAGTCTCCAAACTAAACAGGGAAAAACCGTGTGTTACACTCACACGCCAACTGATATTCCAATCAACAGTTGTTCACTCACGAAAAAAAACCCCACGACAGTAGTGAGCAGCAGCCCACAAGCAGAAAGATAATTCAACACGTCAGTGAATCACGACTAACATGACTTCTGCATATGCAGCAATATTTTTTTTTTCATAACAGGGGCAGCTCCCCAGACATATACAGTTCGACAATAAGTCATTCATTTTTTTTTCACGAGCAACACCACTACGTGTTGGATTGCTGCCAAAAAAAAAATAAGCAGGAAGTCACGACCTGAAATCACGACATTTTCAGTGCAAATTGTACCAACACCAATCAAACTCCCCACAGCCACGATATCAAGATAAACAAAACAAGGCCCCAACCATATGTAGAATCACCAACAACAATCAAACTCCCAACAACAACGATATCAATATCTCACACGACATGTTCAGTGCACACTATACCAACAACAATCAACTCCCAACAGGTAGTCACGAGACTTACGGCAGGAAATACCACCGAGGCAGTAGGTAGTCACGAAACAATAAAACAAGAAGCTACGAATCCACAACAAGCATCCACGAACTTACAACAAGCATCCACGACCAGCAGCGTGATCAGATCTGTCAACAGATCAAAAAAAAAATTTTACATCGCTGACCTGATTAGGTATTGATTTCTTTTACTCATTGGATCTGTAGACAAATCTGGTGGCCTTGATCACGATCTGATTAGGTATTGAATCACGATCAAGATGGCCTCCACGATCGATCGAGCCTTGATCAGACTCGATCACTCTCCCACGTCACGGTCGATCACGCTCCCACGATCACGCTCCCACGTCACAGTCGATCACGCTCCCACGGTCGGCATGGCTTTGATACCATGTAGAAGATGAACCGAGTCCTAGAGAGAGAAGAGAGAGAGAGAGAGAGAGAGAGAGAGAGAGAGAGAGAGAGAGAGAGAGAGAGAGAGACGGCTGCACAGAAAACCTCAGAACTCGATATCAATATTAGGGCCTCTCTCTATGTTAAATAGAGAGAGGCTGAAAGGCCTAATTACAATAAAGCCCCATTATAAAAAAACTAAAATACAAATAGCATCTTAATGTAAAATAACTTTACTTAAAACCACCTATTCTCAACATTATTAAAGGTTAATGGTTAAAAAAAACTCAACTAATTCTCACAAAAATAGAGAATGACAAGACTGTGCAACTACAAGGGGATGAAAAAGACAAGACCATTGTGAAATACGAGAAAAAATGGGAGTGGAGAATGGGTCATAACATTACAACATGACTTATCAATAGTGTGGAAGTCTCCAATGTTCAAATCTTGCAAAATTTGATTATGATAATCAAGTATGGAACTTCCTCAAAAGTATGTTCTCCCTAAGAGATATCACTCACATATGCCACCCTTCAAAATAAGGTGTGGACCATGCAACAAGGGGAGTTGACTATGAGAGAATACTATGATATATTCTTCCAACTTTGGGATGAACTCTCGATGTTGGAGCCTAATTGGCATAGCTCTCTTGATATTGAACTCTACCAAAAGCAAATAAAGGCGGAGCAATTTTTCCAATTTGTAAGTTTTCTCCAAAATCAATGATCAGGAAACTGCAGAGAAGAAAGAGAATGAGGCTGCAACTAATCACGTTTTTCCATAATGGAAAAATCGTGATCTCTTCCTTTTAATACATGAAACAAAACCTAATACATGGCCTTTTACAAGTAACCCTAATAAGTCACAAGTATTTACAAGTATGTCCAATATATGCTAGACATGTTACACAAAAGTAGTTTGGATCCGGATCCGGATCCAAACTTAAATACAAACACAAATGCCCGATATTTGTCCTGTCTAACAGTTCCCCTCAAGTTGTGCATGATTTTGGATCATGGACAACTTGCTCTTTAGGAACCAAAAACGACACTTTGTGAGTCCCTTAGTGAACAAATCAGCCACTTGGTCTTCTGTTCTAACATAATGATTATAATTTTCCTGATTTTTGAAAGCCTTGGCTTCTTTAATTTAAGTTGAAACCTCCATTGTAAGGGGGAATGACTTGTGTGTGTGTGTGTGAAACACGAACTAAATTGGGATTATATAGGGCCTTATCCCAACTACATGGGGTCGGATTTACGTGCTCCATTCATTCCGTGTGTATATACTGTTGCTACAAAAGGGCATGTTATGTGCATACAACTTTAAAAGTTATATGGAACTGAGATAAGCAGCATTCCAATCAACTTGCAGGCTTATTCAACATGTAAGAACCTAATAAAACGGTGTATGCTAAGTATCTGATATACCATAAGGGTGCGTTTGATTAAGTCGGATTAGAGATCCTCCGATCTCTAATCTGATGTTCTCTATGGATTTGGCCTAAAATGGGGATCTCAAAACCTCAGTTTTGAGATCCTCTGTTTGTAAGGAGGTTGGATCAAGGCACTCTTTAGGTTTTGAGATCCTCTGTTTGTAAGGAGGTTGGATCAAGGCACTCTTCAATCCACTAAACCTTGGTTCTCCTCAGAGATCTGAGGTAATCAGACACACCCTAAAGATTCGTTAACTATCATTATTTGGATGATTTTGTGTTTATTTCATGGTTACTGGAAACTTCTTCCTATCTGGGGAAGTTCACTTCTCAAAAAGCCACTTCAGAAGCTGGAAGCTAAGTGCTTCTGAAACTTTGTTCCTTATTATGAGAAGCATGCTTCAAAGGACATCAAATTTTGAACTGAGAGCTGAACTTTCTCTAAAAGCCATTACATTTGCATAATCAATGAAATGCATCACTATAGTTGATCTGCTTTAATGAGATGAATAATAAGTTTTAAAGTTTTAAACATACTCTATTAATTTAAAAAATGCAAATGTTTTCGTCTTTATCAAACTCAAAGTTCTTTTAGGTTATTCATTTAAGAATACAAGACAAGGGTACAAAATTCAAAACCTTCTTCTCATTATAAGAACGTGCACATTATAAGTACTCTCTTGCATATACTTCATAAGTGCGTTATGCTATCTCCATCCATTATTTGCTGCTTACTAGATGTTATGATATTTAATAAGTAATAATTTTTTCTCTGATGCATTCAAATTTGATTTTGTATTTGCATTTAATATCTGTACATTATACTAATTTTATAATTGTACAGTAAAAATAAGAAATTTATTTTAGGTTTGTTGAGTATTACATTAACATATACTTTGTGCTTTTAAAAGCAAAATTTAGTTAGTAAATCTTAGCTGATTCAGTAGTTGCATATAATGTAGCAACTTTTCTCTTTTTACTTATGCACTGTAAAAAACTTCTTAATTCACTTTTTAAATGTTTCATAATCACTTCTCACTTCCCACTTCACATGTACTTATAAAGTAAAATTCTTGCTTATTAAGGTTGGCACAGCTGTTGTTACGAGAGCAGATGGAAGATTGGCCCTTGGTCGACTGGGTGCTCTCTGTGAGCAGGTATATTTTACTTATCTATATTTTGTAGCATTTGTTTTGTTTCTAAAGTAGAAAATAAATTGGATATATAAATATATACATACGAGCTGAGAAACTTCATGACTTTATTGTCAATGAGTTTCCTTTGTTTCTAGATCAAGTTATATCAATAAAAATTAGTGCCATTATATCATTAAGAACTATGGTTTACAAAAGGACCTTCTTGCTTAATTGCCATCCATTATTATTAGCAGTATATTTGAATTGTACAGAACCTTTTTGCAGGTTAAAGAACTAAATTCCGAAGGATATGAGGTCATATTGGTAACATCAGGTGCTATTGGCGTTGGGCGCCAGCGTCTTAGATATCGAAGACTAATCAACAGCAGGTACTATAACCATCTGAGTTAGTTTTTTCATGTAGCAGGGTAGTGAAGTTTATATCATTCAGTCATTGAATTATTCTGGGATGTTATCATGAATATTGCACTAAAAGTATCTTGTGTGAGAAGTCATCTAGAAAAATTGGGTATACAAATTTGACAATGAACATTTATTGACTAATGAACAGCAAATTTAAAGAAGTTTAACCACTCAGAAAGATAAAAAGCAGAGGGCAATTTGAAATTATGGATAAACAATAAATTTAGGAAAACTAGAGAAGTTGAAGAAGGATTCCTAAAGGAGGAAAAGCACCTAGAACAAATTTTTCCATTACAAAGAAAATTGTTTTTTTGGGAAATATGGTACTTTTCTATGAAATTACATAAACAACCTTAGCACTATGCTGAAAGAGAAAGGGAAGTTGATAAGTCATTATGCAATAGGCTGACCAGCGATCAGATATTTTCTTTTTCCATATTAAGCTTTTACTATGGAAAGGAAATGTACTTTTTACTGGTCCCTTGAGTGGTTTGGAGCTTCCAGGGCTTCATAGTATGATCAATTGATCATGGTTGTCATGGTATAGTTCCCCACAAGTCATCCTTAAAATCTTGTTTTGTAGTTAGTATGTGTATCAGTGCCTGTTTGATGATGTTTTCCAACAAAATTTTGTTCTTTTTTCTTATAGCTATAATAAAATGATATTGTGGGGTGCATTTTCCTGTCTGATGGTTGAATGACATTTTTTCTCCTTTTGCAGTTTTTCAGATCTTCAAAAACCACAGGTTGAACTTGATGGAAAGGCATGTGCAGCTGTTGGACAAAGCGGGCTTATGGCTCTCTATGATGCTATGTTCACTCAGGTGAAAACATGTTAATGTTACTCTATGTTGTTTCTATTTATCCTCTCTCTTTTTTCATCTCTTATCTGTTCTAGTGGCATTCTAATGTGGTGCTATATATTTGTTTTCATGCTTTCATGGTTCCTGGCATTTAATCTTATGAACTATGTATATGCAGCTAGATGTTGCTTCCTCACAGTTGCTTGTGACTGACAATGATTTCAAAGATCCAGACTTCAGAATGCAACTTAGCCGTACCGTGAACTCTTTGCTATCTCTGAGAGTTATTCCAGTCTTCAATGAAAATGATGCAATAAGTACAAGGAAGGCTCCATATGAGGTAATCTTTTATTTTTGTGTACAGGGATATTCTTCCCACAACGTTTTTGGCTGATTGGTATTGGAAAGTGTACTACTATTGTGTTCCATTTCTTGCATGTTGTGGATGGCTGATCATTTTAACAAAGGGTTTGCGCGCACACACACACACACACTCACAAGAACACATTCCGGTGTCCAAGACAAGAGGAAAGGGAAGAAGTGTGGTGGGATATCCACATGGTAGACAGAATTATTTTGTGTCACCTGATATTCATGTGAAGTTGTGAACACATTTAGCTATAACATGATAAGAAATTCCACATCTTTGTTTACCTCATGCTACATTCATCTTTGTGTGTTTTCTTTTGCAGGATTCTTCTGGAATCTTTTGGGACAATGATAGTTTAGCGGCTCTCTTGGCTTTAGACTTAAAGGCTGACCTTCTTATTCTGCTAAGTGATGTTGAGGGCTTGTACAGTGGCCCTCCTAGTGATCCCAAGTCAAAGCTAATACATACGTACATAAAAGAAAAACATCAGGGGGAGATAACGTTTGGAGATAAGTCTAGGGTGGGAAGAGGGGGTATGACTGCTAAAGTAAAGGCTGCAGTTTATGCTGCTTCTGCTGGTACTCCAGTCATTATTACAAGGTATGTCGAATCTTGCTAGATGTTGACGTGTTAATGCTGTTTTTTGATAACTTAAAGTAGCATGATCTGTCTTGAAAAAAACCATTATTTTCTTTCCTCAACATTTTGCTTTAATTTCTGCATCCTAACTCAGTGACATATGCCTGTTGTGGTAACTTCCTTTATCTTTTATTTCTATTCATTATATGTCATTACCCATCAATAGTAAGATGATTGAGACATAAGTTTGCTTCAGGCTGCAGATAAAGTAAGCTGATTTGGCACTCAGGTTTCTTATGCTATCTATGATTTTATCTGTTCACATGTATGCGTTGAAGACGTACTAGTGTTTAAGTTCAGATGTTTTTCTTTCATTTTCTTTGTATTTTCAAATATTAGTATGTAAGAATGGTTTTGTATATATCCTTCTAGTGCTAAATAAGAGTTGTATTATAGATGCCTGCTGTCATGTTAGTTTACTTACCCCTTAATTGCTTTGTATGTAGTATGGGAAGTTATGGCTTTTACTAATTGTCATGTTTGTCTGTTATGATGTCGTAGGCTATTAAATAAAAGACGTTTAGTTTCATTAGTTGCAGTTAATCTTTCTGAAAGGTTAATTCATCTAAAGATTTTAAAATTATTAGGTGCAGGCATCCTTTTGAATTCTAATTTCCTTCTTCTGTGTGTCTTGAAGTGGCTATACAACTGATAGCATCATAAAAGTACTTCAAGGAGAATGTGTTGGGACTCTCTTTCATCAGCATGCACATCTTTGGCTTCCAGATAAAAGTGTTAGTGCACGTGAGATGGCTGTTGCATCAAGAGAATGTTCTAGACGTCTGCAGGTAATTTATGCACATATCTGAGACGATCACAACGGCTAGCCATGTTCATGTCTGGCACCTCATACCTGTTAACTTTAGTTTCTCATACATCACATCACTAGTTTGTCACCTTCTCACTTTTTATATTACAAAGTCACACCAGTCAGCCATGTTCTTATCAAAGACAGTACTTTGTATCATTAATGAAAAAAAAAGAGTTTTGTGTATAACTTTTTGTTGCAATTCTTTAGATCACATGGTTTGGGTTGGAAGTTTTAGATATTTGATGTATGAAACCTCTTTTTGGGTCACAGGCTTTGTCTTCAAAAGATCAAAGAAAGATTTTGCTGGATATTGCTGATGCTCTGCAAGCAAATGACGATTTGATACGAGTTGAGAATGAAGCAGATGTTGCTGCTGCACAACAAGCTGGATATGAGAAATCATTGGTTTCTCGGTTGATGCTAAAGCCAGGGAAGGTAAGGCACTCTAGTTATCTTGAAGTTTTACTTATCAATGATAAATGATTTTTTTTTCCGATGCTGCTATGATATTTGGTGCTTCCGAAGTTGTTAAACTATGGTGGTCTCACATTGAAGTTTCACAGCAGCTTTTAATAATGCCAAAGTATTTGGTGTGGCTTTTGAAGGCACTTTTGTATTCCTCAAGCATTGTTTCTTTTTTTTCTCTTTTTAAGGACTTAATGATTTGGTGCTTTCACAGATTTCAAGTTTGTCAAAATCCATCCGTGTACTTGCGGACATGGAAGATCCCATTGGTCGTGTTTTGAACAGAACAGAGGTAAAATGGTGACACATTAGTATAAGTTGTCTTGCTGATAGAAGTTTGAGATGGGATCTGTAGAACCTGTGTTCATGTAACCCTTCTTTGAATTCTCTGTAATTCTATTAGATTGTAGCTTTGCTCGTAAATTTCAACTATAGTCTATAAAGATGTGAAACTTTATAGTAATATTATCTGGGGTGGGGGTAGACATTGGTCTGGGTACCTGGCCAGGATGGTGCACATGAATTTTGATAAGACCTGGGCAGGGGTAGGCAATGGGTCAGGCGGCTGACCCAATATGGACCAGGCTTCGACCACTTTTGGACCCTGGGCCAGCCTGAACCAGGGCTAGGCCTGCCCTGTTTCCTAGCGGGCTGGACATGGGCTGCGCTTGCAGGCCGGTGTGGCCCAACTAGGCCCTTGGACCTAACTGGTGACAGTGGTCCTGGGCCTCAGCTTTTTGGACCCTGGGCTGGCTTGCATGGGGCATAAGCCCAGCCCATCAAGTTGACAGGCCGGGCTTGGCCTGGTCAATGGCCCAGTCAGCCCATCCAAAGTTCCAAACTGTGGACCAGGTTGACCCGTTGTCTCACCCCTGGGCCTGTCCTGTCCTGTCCTGAACAGTAAACCAAGCTGGGCTTCAGTCACATTTCAAACGGAGCTTTTCCTGGATGAACAAACCTGATATGGTTACAACATACATTGGCCTGGTCCTGGGCCTCAGATTTATAAAATATCCAGGTACGGCCTGAGTCTGATAAGAACTGGCTTGGGCTGTCGGTAGGTCAGGTTTTCTCTCCCAGGGCCATTGGCCTCTAATGAGCCTGACCTGGGCCTGGCACGACTCTTTCCAATGTCCATTTGTTATTTACTGATTCTAGAAATGGCATTAGAATAATACTATTATGTTCTGAACTTTGGATCTTATGTTCAGCTTGCAGATGGTCTTATATTGGAGAAAACATCTTGTCCCTTGGGTGTTCTTCTAATTGTTTTTGAGTCCAGACCAGATGCATTAGTTCAGGTAAAAAGTTAAGCATCTAGAACCTGCTCAAATTTGAGGACTTCATTGAAGTAAACCTACCTTTCTAAGCCCGATATATATGTATATATATATATATGTATATATATATATATATGTATATATATATATATATATATATATATATATATATATATATATATATATATGTGTGTGTGTGTGTGTGTGTGTGTGTGATTTGTGTTTTTGGGTTCATGTATATGACATAATGGATGTTGAAAACGTCGCTTAATTTTGAGGTGGTGCATTCTAAAAGCTTTGATGAGGGTTTAATCATGTGAATGAGCATGATGATGAAATCCAATATGTTTTAATTTGAGTAGTTCTTACAAAGTGTTCATTCCAGAGTTCAACAAAGCGTATCACCTCAACTTTTTGTCAGAATGCAAGAAGACTTCATTTTCACCAGATAAATTGCATTTTGCTGCATCTTTGTGTTTTCACTTTTCCTGTTGAGGTAATTTTACAGATAATGGATTATAACACTAGTCTAAAACATCATTATGGAGCTTTGCCTAAAGGTTTGTATTTTATTTGCCATAAATATAGTTGGTGATAGCTCTAGAACCCTACCAAGTGGATATTTGTAAAATGTTCAAGGATGATGGAACTTTGCCTCTACAAAGAAATTTGATCAACTCAGGTTATGGAACTTTTGCCTTTTTGTTTTTTAATATTTGAGGTTATAGGATTTTAATAACATTTATTATTGAAATTTATAGGTCTCAAGGCCAAAAATTAATGCTAAATATCAGTCCATATGACATCAACATGTCATCACTGATGCTGGAGTAAGATAGCAGAAAATGCAAAAGTGTTTCAAGCAATTTATATACATTATAGGAGATAATGCTTGCAGCATGTTCTATCAGTTTATGAAGGTCATATTGTGTTGATAAACATAAAAAAAGAGTCCTCATAATTTATGATATTGTGACAAGGCTGCTGGTACTGATATTGTTAGCAATATTGAAGTTCTGTGAGATCTTCAAATAAATTAAGATGACTCATGCTTGCCTATCTGCATTCTTTTGTTACAATCTATGTCACATGGGTGCAGGTGCGGGGGTGCGGCAAAAAATATATATATATATATATATATATATATATATATATATATATATATATATATATAAAGTCCAAAAGTTGGACATAAATGACCCTGGGTGCGTTGACTACACCCAGGGTCAGGTTGACCGCATCGGGTGCGGGTGCGGCGCCTAGTTGAAGAGTCCCTGTGACATAGGTTACAATAGTTTCACCAAATGGTCCCATCAAACAAGCTGCTGGCTGAACTTCACTGAACGTTTGATGATATGCCTTGACCTATCATAAGTTTTTTTGAGGGGTGTCATAGTACTGTATACTGTAGTTATCATTAAACATAAATATAAACATTATTACTTGGTTTTTCTTATGTGTTCTTTATTCTTTGAAGATTATATTTGACTTTTATTTAAAGCAGTTAAATAACTAATTGGATAAGTTGCTTGGATCCTGCTTTTCTGGATCTTGCTTGTTTGTGGTTAAATGGCTGCAATCTGTATAACTGTTTGAAAAAAATGGGTGAGTGATCAACAATCTTGCAAAATATAGTTGTCTTGATCAGGAAAATGATTCCATATTATTGGATCTTTCTAATGCTACATGCATTGTACAGATTCCTCTTGCCAAGTTCATGAGTCTTAAATTTCTTTTCCTATGATTGAACAGATAGCTTCCTTGGCAGTTCGGAGTGGCAATGGCCTTCTCCTGAAAGGAGGGAAAGAAGCCACACGATCCAATGCAATCTTGCACAAGGTGCAGATATATTGGTAGCTTATGGATATATTTCTCTTTGATTTTTGAAATCGTTCTCCAAGTTATGATGTCCCGGATAATTCCAGATTATCACTGAAGCCATTCCTGATACTGTGGGTAGAAAGCTTATTGGACTCGTGACTTCAAGGGATGAGATTCCTGATCTGCTTAAGGTTTGTACTATTCTTATTAATTTCCTTGATGCTGTTGCTGTTGTTGTTACTGTAACATTGTCTTTTTCTCTGAATACTGACTGTTAATTCTAGCTAGATGATGTGATAGATCTTGTGATTCCAAGGGGCAGCAACAAGCTTGTTTCTCAGATTAAGGAGTCAACAAAAATTCCTGTTCTTGGTCATTCTGGTAAATGCATGCATTTCTAATTATCTGCTCAAGCGTCTGTCAGGTTGAAGGCTTTATATTTTCGTTCTTCCCATAGCTGTAAATGTTTTAGTAATTTCTGTTGCACAGATGGAATTTGCCATGTTTATGTTGACAAGACATTTAACATTGATATGGCAAAGTGTATTATTTTGGATGCAAAGATAGATTATCCTGCAGCTTGTAATGCTATGGTAAACTATCTGCACTTGTTATTAGGCTTTCAATTCACTGCTCTATTGTTTTGTGAAGCAATTTCTAGTGCTGTAAATTACCTAGGATTTATATGAAGTTTTAGAGGATCTTTGTGTTTGTTTTTAAATTTTAGTACTGGGCAGTTCATAGGAAGTCTCATTATATTTATTCTCTCAGGAAACATTACTTGTGCACAAACATTTACTGGAGGCAGGCGTGCTTAATGAGATTTGTTTGGAGCTAAAAAATGAGGGTATGTTTCCATGCCTGTCCTCATTCGTGGTTACATATTAAGGGTTGACTTAACTAGTACTCAAATTGGACACAGAATGTGCAATTTTGCACTCTTTTCTGGATAAATTGTTCTTTAAACATGATGGCTGAGTGTTATTCTGAGTTCCTGATCATCATCTATTAAGTTGTCTAGCTTCTTTTTACTTTGATTTAATCAGAGAGCCAAAATCTGTGGATAACAATCTACTTAGACCACAAAGAAACAAAATTCACAATATGATTGTACTTTAGGACTTGAAAGATTAATTTCGTATTTAAATGCAAATCATTCCCTTGAGACTACCGTGGTTCATATAAGATCAAACCAGCTAGACCTGATAAAAATTCATACCTTAAAAAACATGTAGTTACTATATTGCACACTTTGATACTACATATCATTAAGATTGGCTGAAGTTTTACCAATGGGGGCTCCGTGTGGTTGGTAGGAGCTGTCAGTGCACTTCTTGTGGTGGGACTTTGCAGGTTCAAAACCCAGTGGTATGTTGAATAATTGCCTTTCGAAAAAAAAAAAGATTGGCTAAAGTTTCATACAGATGCACATGTAAGAAATTACATATTTTGATGTGCTTGAATCAAATCAACTGCATTTGTAAATATTTCTGTGAATGTACATTACAGCTAACATCCAAATAATTCCAAAAAATCATGAAATGATGATGCTTTGGTCTTTAATTGTAGTAATATGATTGAAATATAGTGAATTCCAGAAGATGTTCTTGCTTTTGCATGGTCCTTGTTTATGTGAATTTTCAGTTCAGATTATGTGATACTTTTATAAGACACTATGCTGGCCAGACCCCTATAAGCTTCTAAATAATTTTATGAAATGGCTGATCGGTGTACCTTGTAATGTGCTATGCTGCTCAGACTCCTACATGCTTTGGCCTAAAAAGAGTATTGTCCATTGTAGCTTGCACTGTTTTAGTATCTATTGATTGTTGAGTCCCGTGTTATTGCCATATCAGATCTACTTTCTTTTGGAACTAAATGATCTGATTTGATTATTTAATTGATTTAGAGGATTAAGAGTGTATAATCTGACTTCAGTATCCATTACAGGTGTTACTCTATATGGTGGACCAAGAGCTAGTACTGCATTGGATATTCCAGTGGTTTCTTCTTTTCATCATGAGTACAATTCAATGGCTTGCACTGTGGAAATAGTAGATGATGTCTTTGCAGCAATTGATCATATACATCGCCATGGAAGGCAAGACTTGCTATTCTTTTATAGATGGTCTGGCTTTAATATTACAGTGTGAAATTGGATGCTGCAATGATTTTATTTTCTTTCCTTCTTTTCCCTTTTAACAACATTTACTTTTGATGTTATTATGTATGATTTTTTCTAGCATAATTGCTAGAGTAGGAAGTAAAATCAGGAGGCAGTGGCCTTACTATTTGAGAGGATTTAAGAAGCAGAAAACAATGTGGAAAAATGATTTGGAAGGCCAGATGGATCCATTTGCTAAAGTGGGTGTAGAGCAAGGGGAGAGTGGAAAAATAAGAAATTTCCAACACAATGTGGGGCATAACAAGTGATTTATGTAACAAATATTAAGTCACTTTTATTTAATAATAACACCAACATCGAATATACATGCAATATGTAGATAACAAAAGTAGAGATTGCGGTTCTCAACTAGTGGGAATTATGCTAAAAGCATGCGAGCATGATCCATCTAATGGATCGATGATTCCAGCTGTAGGGGATCAGGCTTACTTCACCAATAGAAAGCATGTTTCCAACAATCATCCCAACTATTAGCAAGCATTTTGCTTCCCGCTTCAGCAGTGAGTGTCCTAAGAAGCAAACTTCCTAGTTCGTTTCTGTGCTTCCACTAGCTGTTGTGTAAACATACTTTTAAGACTTGCAGGCCTTATGAATTTAAACTACTCATCACGTGTGTGTGTGTGTGTGTGTGTGTGTAATCAATAGTTTGTTTGAGTTTGTAATCAATAGTTTCTAAATATTTTTATTCTTATCTTCCAGTGCTCACACAGATTGCATAATTACTGATGACAGTGAAACTGCAGAGATCTTTTTGCAACAAGTTGACAGGTAATGCAGTTATTTACCTTTCTTTGCCTCTACCTTGGGGCATAAAATGATGCCTATATGATTATTGATTTGTTTTGACGTATTTTTCCATATATATGATTTATGCTTTTTTATTTGTGAAATTGCAAAGATTCTACTGAAGCAATTAATTTTGTTTCAAATGTATACTCACAGGCCATAGCTTAGTTCTTGTTTGGATGAATGGTTAAATCAGCATTTTACGTGTACTGTTATGTAAGGATCAGTCAGAAGGTAGTAGGAGATTTTAAAGATGGAACTTTCTAAATAAGAGAATGACCTGATACAGCTGAGCTGTTAAGGGCTGAACTGTTAAGGACATTGCCACATGATTGAAAATTGACCTTTATGTGCACCATTTTGTTTCATAGGAAAGGTTTTTTTTTTCCAAATTTTAATTGTTTAATTCTTTGAATTCAAAAGCCATACATTGTCACTCTCCTTTTGCCCTTGTAGTGCTGCTGTATTCCACAATGCAAGCACTCGCTTTTGTGATGGAGCTCGTTTTGGACTTGGTGCCGAGGGAAACAGCTTTCTTCCATAGAACCTTGTATTGATTTTAAACCTTGAGGTGCAATCTTGTTACTCTATACAATTGTACAGGTTGGAATAAGTACGAGTAGAATTCATGCCAGGGGACCAGTTGGTGTGGAAGGACTTCTCACAACACGATGGTATGCACAAAGGATAATTTGATAATCACGTGATTTTCTGAAACTCAGTACATAACACACTGATTGTCTGATTCATTTAGATGAATAAATTTATCTTGCTAGCCAATTATGAGGCGGGAAGACTGGAATTTAATATTAAACATGGATTATGTGTTGTTCCTTGCTAGCAATTATTTCAGTTTTAATTTTTGGGCATCTTTGTTTCAAGTGTTAATTTTTGGGCATCTTTGGTGTAGGCTTCTAAGAGGGAGCGGTCAAGTGGTAGATGGTGACAAGGGGGTGGTGTACACCCACAAGCAGCTTCCACTCTAGTCTCGTATGTTGGCTACTGCACCAAATGATTGATCCTAAGTTCTTCAGTAAATAAAGGACATGGACAGGTTCATCTTCAGAAGTCCAACAATTTTGTTTCTGTTACTTGGATTCACCTTAGTGTGTCAATGGTTCATTTTTAATGGGTTGCACTACTGAACTATTGTCCTTCCACTGCTTGCAAATCCTGTATTCATATTTATGTTCTGATAGTCCCTAGATGTGCTCGAGGAACTTGCGTATAGCAGTCAAGACTCGATCACATAGCTTGAGCCAACTTATTTGTTCCAGGTCAGCGGGTTCACATTTAATCACTTTTTTTTCTCTGAAACAGTTGATACTCAAAATATAATTTATTTTGGACAGTTGCTGGCAGAATTGAACCCATATTTTCATTATAAAACATGATCCACCTGTTGCATTTTTGAATCCTCTGTTTTGGCCCATGTGTATCTGATCGCATGTTCTTGCACGCATGCTGGCAATTGCGTCATATTTGTTTTTCTAACATAAAAAAATGTCAAGGCAACATCTGGAAAAGAATAAAAAAACCAAATCATATTTATAATTCACAGTTGGATAACCTTTTTTTTTTTGAAAGAAAAGCAATGAATTTTAACACAGTTGGATAACTTTGTTCCTATGTAATTGTGATTTCTCCACTTACACCTAATTTATATGTATATTTTTATAGGCAACCTCTGGTTAGGCAGACCCCTACCAGAGAATACAATGAAAAAAGTTATAAAATACAAAAATACAAGAATGATCACAGCGCATAAATATCAGGCGTCCAATCTGGTGGCTTGTCTTTCCAAATGTAGTTCTCGCTCACAACATCCATTGTCGCCAAGGAATTAGCTACTAACTTTGATTCCTTCATCCCTTCCTGCACTGGAACTGATTCATATCATATATTAGTTGCAGAAAGTTCTTATCTCCAGGCCCGCCTGCTCCTTCTATCAGTGCGTTAGCTCTGGCCACCACGTTGCTTTTAGGGGACTCAAAAATCACCTTACTGCCTTTAGGAACATTTGGTATAATATCATTCCATATACATCACTCCCTCTTAGCTTCTGTTAATTCTTTGGAGGCCCAACCTGCACAAATATTCCATCCTGCATCATATCTGATGGTAAATCTTACCATCCACCTTGTCACGAACCCATGTATATGGTTTAGTGAGCCACTTATGGGCAAGAAAACACTTTGAGAATGTGACATCTTATGGGTTAATACAAGAACAAATAAGGATAAGCCACTTATGGGATGAAACACTCATAAAAAAATATCAAATATTATTAGGTAACACTCCTTGGAAAATCAATACAAACCCCATTATATACAAGAGAAGGCTCTTAGAGAGCTGTTGAGACCTACAAGACGGCTAGAAATCTAGCTGTTGGGTAGGGTCCAACGACTCTCTAAACATTCCTAAAAAGCCCATCACCACCACCATCCATCTCACCACCACCCACCACCATCACCACTACCCTCCTCCTCCTCTCTCATTTTTTTCATATTTTTCTACTCTGTTTTTCTCATGCCACAAAAACAAGCGAAAAACTTTTTTTTTTTTTGGAAAACTTCTCGTATCAAAAACTCTCATAAGCAAAACTTTCTTTTCCTATGAGAGTTTTTTCTTTCTTCCAAATGTGCCGTCAGCTCTTTTACCAGCCCTAGCTGCACC
This sequence comes from Nuphar pumila, assembly GCF_984573655.1. Lineage (NCBI taxonomy): Eukaryota > Viridiplantae > Streptophyta > Magnoliopsida > Nymphaeales > Nymphaeaceae > Nuphar > Nuphar pumila. The sequence goes on along the minus strand of NC_143257.1, from coordinate 2,813,920 downwards.
TCACGATCTCTACAGGCTGACTAACCTCCCTAAACTGCAACACTTTTGAGTTTGTGTTTTAGTGGGCTTGGTTACTTGCAACCTCTAGAACTTACGACTAGGATCAAATCAAAAGAAACACCATCCGTGGCCTTCACACCACCATTCATTGGGTAAGCTGCAGATCCTGTAAAACGCTGGGTGAGATTAGCAGCGTTACAACCACAAAACCCACCGCACTGTACTGTAGCTCGGTACAAGTGGGACGCACAATGGGGTGGGTTTTGTGGTTGTAAACGCTGGTTGTAGACGCTGGGTGAGATTGCTAATCTCACCCAGCGTTTTATAGTATTGGCTTTCAGTAGTAGTAGCGCCCATGCACTAGTGTCAAGCTGAGGTTAGTTAGACCCCTACCAGTTATACAACGATGCCATTGAGATTTGAACTTGCAACGTCCCAACACAAGGTGACATGCATTAGGTGCTCCTACCAGACAAGTGGAGCCCCCGTTGGTGGTGATGAAGGCATGAGCAGTAGTGATTTCAAAACACAAAATTTTTGTGTTTCAGTATATCATTTGATCCGAACCATAGTGACTAGGAAGTGAAATAGATACAGGAAATAATGCATGAGAAAGTGGTAAAATGAGTGTTAAATAGTAACATAAAGCATGAAGTGATTCATTTTGAACACAATTATGAAAGCATGTGAGAAATGAAAAAGGAAACGTGAAGGAAATGAGAAGGAAGCAAAAAAAAAAAAAAATTAACACTGAAAATACAAGAAACAAAAGGGAAGCAAGGGAAAACGATACCGGGGAGGACGATGCTTGTCCCTTTTCTAAGGGCACTTTCAGTAACTATGATCTGCTTGAGTGTTGGGTTTTTTCGACCAGGGGTATGCGCAGTGAGGGAGGAGAAAACAGTAGAAAGAAGAGAGGGACATTATGTAAACGGCCTTCTTCAAAGTGGATTTGCACTCAGATTGTACCATCAATGCGCAGGGGCTGGAGCATATATAAATAGCCCTCCTCTGACGTTTTCCCAACATTGAATGAATTTTAATTCATAAGTTTTTGAGTTTTCCATGAGTTACAAGCCCACCATTTGTGAGCCCATATGGCTGCATTGGATCTGATACCCAGATCCAACATTGAGTCCAATGGAACTCTAAATAGCAGACCGAGACTTATGTTCTGAGTCTCAAGATTTAATACAAATTTAGATAACAAGTCTAGACGACTTAATGGTTTGAACCACCTTTAATATTAAAGAGGCCTTGTTCCCACAAATCACAGAATAAACACACTTGAGAAAAATATTTTTAACATTAAAAACATAAAAACTGGGTTACACCTCCCCATACAGAGAAGCACTTTCATGGGAATGTCATTTCTCATGGATGCTTAACAAACTCACCTTAGGGTCCTTTTGTTTGATTCCCATGAAAGGGAAATGCCTTTCATGGGGAGGGTCAAGGGTTTTTAAAAACTAAAAATGATCGTATTGTACGAGTAATTTGACACATTTCCCAAGATACCTCATAATTTTTTATATGTTCTTCATGTCCAAAATCATAAATAGCCAGCTTTGGAATGCCCTTTTTACCATTAACATGCACAAAACTCATGAAATTAGGCAAAATGTTTCATCGTCGGGTGCCACATACTTCCACTTAAAATGAGGTTCACATATTTTTTTTTGTGAACTTAACAAAGTTCACATAATAATATTTGAGAACATCTTGTCAAACTCGAACAAAATGATATAGTCTGCATAAAATATGCAGACTTTCTTAAGTTTTCATAAAATATATGACTATGCATATATTTTATGTGGACTTCCTCAAGTCTGCAGAAAATATATGAAGACTTGAGGAAGTCCGCACATATTTTATGTTATCAGGACTCCGCATATATTTTATGCGGACTTCCTCAAGTCTGCAAAAAATATATAAAGACTTGAGAAAGTTCGCACATATTTTATGTTGTGTGAACTTCCTCAAGTCCACATATTTTATGCAGATTTTCTCAAGTCCTTTCTTAAGTTCATATAAAATATATGTAGACTTCCTCAAGTTTGGATAAAATATATGAGGATTTAAGAAAGTTCGCATATATCGACTGATATTTTATGCAGACTTTCTTATTCTCGCTTATCTTCATTATTTGCATGTTTAAGATGAATAGTTTATCTTTCAGATGATGTTTCTCCCCAATCGCTCATCAGATTAAGGTGATCTTGATGGCAGTGAAAAGCTAACGTCTCGATCTTTTTTTTTTTAGATTTTTTGTATAGGTAATCAGAAAATAGTATAAAATAGACGAAAAATGCATAACATTAGAGAGTGTGCATGTTTCTATTTTAGTTTTAGAACTCAGAAACATGAACATTATATTTGTTTTCGGTTCTGACTCAAAACGTGAAAGTTATAGGCTTGTGTCTCAGCTTTCCACTAACTATAAAAATACAAGTTTTTGACATATGATCAAAGAGATACAATTATGAGAACAAAGACTATTTTATAAAAAATAGTCACATATTTGGAAGATACAAAGGGTAAAAAGGTCTTTTAAAATCTAGATATTTATGATTTTGGACATAAGGATAATATAAAAAAAATTATAAGATTTTTAAGAAAACACATTAAATTGTCTGATCGTTATAAAAAATCAAGCTAGCTAAGCCTTCCTATGAGAAAGCTTTCACAAAGTGTAAGGATTTACGTATAAAAAGTGGTAGATTATAAGAAAAACTAAAGCTTAATTATGTTAGTACGACACTTTTCCATCATGATGATTTGATGTTTATTTTATTCATAGTAAAAAATAAAAAGAAAATGATAGCCAGCTCGATACCTCGGTAAGTTATCTGCCTATGGAGATTTGCATAGTGAAGGAGAACGAGAAAAAAAAGAAAGAACTAAGAAGTTGAGTGGGAAAACAACTTGTTTCAGGGGGGATTCTATTTTGTGTGTTTGTATATTTTTTCTGTGCACAGACTGGGATCTTATAGCTTCCTTTGGTGCTGCCGTTTCATCCCACACTTGAATGCGCGTTAACCCAAACATTTTGGGTCCATCTCTCTCAAGCAATTTGAGGCGACATGGCCACCTTAGTTTACATTTCAGGCCAACAGGCACCATGTCTAGAAATAGGTGGAATGGCAAAAATTGTTAAATACTGAATACATTATTTGAAAGGCTTCACATTAAAAAAGACAGCCGAGAGCTTGAGAAAAATGGCATAAATGAACAAGTCACAAAACAATCTGCAAACAATATGTACTGGTTTAATTTCGTTTTAATTTTATAAAAAACGTGTAAGAAAATGACACCGACGTGATATCCCATGCAGTAAGCGAGGTCCTATGTCAAGCTGAAGGCCCAGGATCGAATCCTTCTACCACATGGGGTGATTGTTGTCGGCCTAACCCGAGCTTGCCTTTCAATATATATATATATATATATATATATATATATATATATATATATATATAGAGAGAGAGAGAGAGAGAGAGAGAGAGAGAGAGAGAGAGAGTTTTTTTAATAGAAACAAGTTAGGATATAAGAACAATGAGATTCATATTCAAGAATCGTTATGATCCGTCCAATTAGATCCATGACTGATTTTTTATGAAAATAATTTGTTTAATTAACTCGTGTTCTAATTCTGATATCAAAAGAGTATGGTTTTTTTTTCAAGTGGATGTTTTATTGGATTTTTGGTATTTTTTTTCAAAATTATGACCATACAAATGTGATATATATGTTTGTTTTATAGGAATCAATTCTTGGAGCATTTGATTCCAATGCATGGATAAGTTTTTATAAGTTTCAAAAATCAATAGTGTATAAATTTTTGGGGCTCCAAATACCATTTTTTCTATCCAATATTCATGATCCAAGTGTCGATCTCTAGTAAATCAATCATGTTGAACACATCTGTATAGTTGGAATTTTGAAAAAAACACCAAAAAGTTTTCATTTGATAGGTTTGGGACCGTTTTCATTGGAGAGGTCTTCATTCTTATATATATCTCGGAGAACCGCACAATCCGATATGATCCAACTTTGGATCAAACATTGAAGAGTGTTTCAGTTCTAAACCTATATTTGTCTTGGATCTCAAGTATAGTTTCAAATTTAGTTATGAGTTGAAATCTCATGGTACTAGATCTCCGTAAATATAAACCATACAAATCTTGCTATCAAGATTTTACCAGTAAAGAAAATCTTGCAATGAATTTAAAATATATTTTTCAAATAATTCAGGTAAATAAAAATTTAATAATATTTTAAATGTCTAAAAATTGAACCAGAACATGAATATATAAACATACAAATATCACATTAATAACATGATATTGCCGAGATAAAAACACAATATTTATAGGTGATATTTTCAAAATATCACATTTCCTTATGATTATATCTTTTTAAAAAATATTGCGATAAAATTGCAAAGTCTAAAAAAATGGCTGATATTTGTGACTATATATGATATAAATTAAATGGTTTTTATGTGAAAATGTCAAAATATATTACATTAGAACTGGTTTGATACTGTTTGGATCCAACAATAAATGTTGGATCTGGTAAGGATTAAGGTAAAAGCTCCATCCAATCTAATTCCCTACTACTAGAAATGTAAATGAGATAAAATTCAATTCATTTTAAGCAATTACTTAAATCCTAATAAATCACATACCAATAAATTAATATTTTGTGATATCTGCCTGAACCAGCTTTAAACCTGAAACCACATTGCACTAAAGCCATTTTGGGTCAAGCAAGATCCAAAATATAGACCTGATTGACACTTGAGTTTTACTCAGCCCACACTACGACCGTATGGCAGGCTGATCCAGGGTGACCAGGTCTTCGTGCCGGGTGCAGTTTCTTCGGGCTATAAATTCAAAAAAAAAAATCTAAAAACTGTAACTAGTTACCTATGTCATTGTGGACATTGGTCGGGTATAAAAATGGTTGCCCGAATTCAGATCTGAATAATATATGATGAGATAGGATTGAATCTGGAAAATACATGCCAACATACACTCTTACTCTTTTAATGGGTTTGGGTATGTATCCAGTCCCATAAAATTGGGTTGGGTCTTAAACACACTTTAATTTCTAATCGGATCTAAATAATATATAACACCCGACCAATTCTTAAATACCCCAGGGTTGGGCTTAGCGTATATAATTGGTTTGGTTTTGGGTCGCATTGGATATAAAATGCAGTTGGGTATGGGTTGGTGGGTCCCCCTTATGTATTGGCTCTAAAGTCAGACCCAAACCCGACCCATTCTAATTCAGGTTCGGGTTGGAGAGGCGGTATAGCTCTTCAATATGGAGCCATACGGATTAGCAGGTTTGCAAAAACCTGATTTGGAATCGGCTTGGGACAAGTGTTTAATTAAAGCATCAAAATAATGAAATAAAAAATCTTGTGAGAAATAAAAAAAATGAAAATATTGCATTTTTTTTTCTAAATATTGGCAACAATAAATAAGCTAAAAAATAATAAAATAGCTTCTTGAAGAAATAAAAATAAAAAATAAGCCATATGTTTTTTTTTTCATGATAAATAACAATTTAAACTATTTTAATTAGTTTACTTTCCACAAAAAACTTGGTGAGAGGAGCCTAGAGGAGATTTGGCAAGGGGAAATATGACCCAACAAAATGAAGGGTCTTTTTATTCACTAAATCACATGATGTTGAGACGTCTCTTACAGTGTTTCTTTGGCTCAAGAAGTCTTTTTAATGAATCTAAAAGCTCATAATATTTTCCGTATGTCTTGTTGATTATGGTTTGAACTAGTTTTTATTGAACTGAGACTCACCTTGTCATAAGTTTTTTTTGGATTCTTTTTTAGAATCCTAAATGAAAAATAAGAACCATACGAGGCTTTTTGGTGAATAAGGACTCCACTTTTGAAAATTATAAATAAAAAGGTATGTTCTTTTTTTTTAAATAAGACGTAGGAGAAAAAAAAAGGTGGTTTGTTAGTTTTAGGGTTTCTCTTGGATTTTGAGAGGAGTGAGAGAGAAGGTGCTGACTTTTTCTTGGTGATGAAGAGGAAGGTCTGGACTGCGGACATCAACCCTCTTGGTGGGTCGAACGATAAGTGTGGTTGTTTCTTTTTGCGGTTTTATTTATTCTCTTTTATTAGTTATTGATTTTATTACTAAAAGCTCTTGGTATTTTTCTCATGAATTTACATGATTTTGCAGAACCATGTAAAATCTTTTTGTCTTATGGTTATTTGCTTCTTTATTGATTTTATTGCGATTGTCTGTGTAAACTAACCGCATCAATATCATATTTTTTGCGGTTTTATTTATTCTCTTTTATTAGTTACTGATTTTATTACTAAAAGCTCTTGGTATTTTTCTCATGAATTTAGATGATTTTGCAGAACCACGTAAAATCTTTTTGTCTTATGGTTATTTGCTTCTTTATTGATTTTATTGCGATTGTCTGTGTAAACTAACCGCATCAATATCATATTGATCCTCTCGAAATCATATGTCAAATATTGTAGAAAATGGACACTGCTCGTAATTGGTTCAAACCATGTAAATATTTAAAAACTAAAACCCTAATACTAATGTTCTCAAGTTTTTAATTTTTTTCTTATAGTATATCCTATTAAACTCGGGTTCGGATCTGATACCATACCGGAAAATCTGGTCTTTCACTTGAGTCCTAACCAAACCGGGGTTGACATTCCTAGTTAGAAGGGTAAAACAATCAATTTAAAATATGAGACCAAAATGAAACCCAACGTTAATTCATGATTGGGGGAATTTGAGTAATACAAATAAAAACTTTGATTTGAATTTTTAGATTCTCAAACTTTTTGGTGTTCTCATGAATTAACCCAAAAGATTGGGGGTATTTTAAAATTTCCCTTAAATTAATGATCGTATACGTGTCCCAGTATTCACATGTGTCACCATGGACACGTACCTAAAATTGGCGTTCCGTACCCATCTTGGTTTCTTTTGTTCCCCTACTGAAGGACTCGGGATTTCATTTTTTCAAATAACCTGAGTCCCGGTTCGAATCTGTACGTTTAATGCAATATTACCAAAGTTTGAATCCGTTTTGAATTGGCCAATATATGTTTTGAATTTTTGTGTTGTATATTTTATAAAGTTTTTAGGATCTTTTCATTAAAAAAATAAATCAATGATCAATTAACGAAGTTTATTTTTCTCATAAAAATTTCGGTAGATTTAGATTTTAAGTGTATATAGTAATGCCACTGATTCTGGTCTGGGTTCGGATTAGGATCCACTGTCCATTTTCAGATTCAAAAGTCTGATCCGACACCACTCCACCCAAATCCGAAGTCCGTCTCCATCGTCGGATGGAACAAGAACCAAAAATGCCGCCCCGATCCAAAATCCAAGAAAAAAGAACAAACGCCCCTGAGTCCGGCCCACGGCCCGCTCCGCCACCACAGCCACCCGTCTTTCCACCACATGGACCCGCCTCAGACCCGGCTCCCATGGCCCGAACCGTCGGAGAGGGCTCGCACGCGGCCGGTTGGAGCCGTATCGTCATCCAAGAAACCGGCGACTTTCCGCCGTCCACGTCCGAATCTGGCGGACCTCTGCCACATGTCGAGCAGACAGGAAGCCATGTGTCTGACCAGCCGGAAAAATCTGACGACGGAGAGATGGAGACGACCGACTGGGTCAAGACGCTGAAGCTCCGAGGTGGACGCTGGACACTGAAACTCCCGGGCGCTACGAGTTCACCCAAAGACGACGAATCAACGGAAGCGAGGGAGTCGGGGACGGACGCTTCCCTCGAGCCCCAGCTCGAGCGAGCGGTATCGGGAAGCGGAAACGATGAAGCGTGTCTCCGGCAAGACGACGAACCGAGAAGGGGCGGAACAGCGGAGTTGGCAGAGGAGGAGAGAGCGTCGGACGCGCAGAGCTTGAGCGACTACGAAGAGCTGCTGCTCCTAACGACCGAATCGCTTTTTTTTTATCTGAAACAGTTGATACTCAAAATATAATTTATTTTGGACAGTTGCTGGCAGAATTGAACCCATATTTTCATTATAAAACATGATGCACCTGTTGCATTTTTGAATCCTCTGTTTTGGCCCATGTGTATCTGATCGCATGTTCTTGCACGCATGCTGGTAATTGTGTCATATTTGTTTTTCTAACATAAAAAAATATGTCAAGGCAACATCTGGAAAAGAATAAAAAACCAAATCATATTTATAATTCACAGTTTGGATAACCTTTTTTTTTTTTTGAAAGAAAAGCAATGAATAAAACACGGTTGGATAACTTTGTTCCTATGTAATTGTGATTTCTCCACTTACACCTAATTTATATGTATATTTTTATAGGCAACCTCTGGTTAGGCAGACCCCTACCAGAGAATACAATGAAAAAGTTATAAAATACAAGAATGATCACAGTGCATAAATATCAGGCGTCCAATCTGATCTCTTGTCTTTCCAAATGTAGTTCTCGCTCGTAACATCCATTGTCGTCAAGGAATTAGCTACTAACTTATATTCCTTCATCACCTTCCTGCACTGGAACTGATTCATATCATATATTAGTTGCAGAAAGTTATCATCTCCAGGCCCACCTGCTCCTTCTAGCTCTGGCCACCACCTCGCTGTTAGGGGACTCAAAAATCACCTTACTGCCTTTAGGAACATTTGGTATAATATCATTCCATATACATCACTCCCTCTTAGCTTCTGTTGGAGGCCCAACCTGCACAAATATTCCATCCTGCATCATCTCTGATGGTAAATCTTACCATCCACATTGTCACGAACCGATGTACATGGTTTAGTGAGCCACTTATGGGCAAGAAAACACTTTGAGAATGTGACATCTTATGGGTCCATACAAGAAGACATAAGGATAAGTGCGTTGAAAAAAAAATATCAAATATTATTAGGTAACACTCCTTGGAAAATCAATACGAACCCCATTATACAGAAGAAAAGTCTCTTAGAGAGCCGTTGATGTTGAAATAGAATGGAGATACACAAAACGAACCATTCATACACACATGCATGCAGAGACACTAGGGCATACGTGGTTCGGCCAATGTGCCTACATCCACCAGAACACAACGATGATCTGTGTTATTTTTCAAGGGAGAGCACAACCATATAAATACACAGAGTCACGATCCTGATAAGGATCAAGAAGATAGGAAAGCAGAATAACCGAAAAAGTGAAGGCACCCTCCTGCCATACATATCAAAATTCTGGTAGCTTGAATATCGGAAAGTGTCACGCTGGATGATCACGCTGGATAACCGTAACACTCTCCCCCTCAAGTTGGAGAGCAGATATCAATCTGCCCCAACTTACTTGAGAATCTGAGATATCTTCATATTTCTCTTTACTAAGAGATTTAGTAAATATGTCAGCCAATTGGTCGCTACATGAGGAGTTTTGATGGTATGATCTTGGATTTTTTCACTAACAAAGTGACAATCTCCCTAATGTGCTTAGTTCGCTCATGGAATACACGGTTTGCTCCAATGTGGATGACTGCCATATTGTCACACTTTAATTCCGTCGGTTCCATAATGTTGACGCCCATGTCTTTGAGTAAGATTTTTATCCAAACAAATTGGCATGAGCTTGTTGCCATAGCCCTGTATTCAACTTCTGCACTGGATTTAGCAACAACTGTTTGTTTCTTGCTCCTCCAAGACACAATATTTCTTTCGATGAGAGTATAATATCCTGTGGTTGACCTACAATCATTTGGGTCTCCTGCCCAATCGACGTTGATGTGGTCAACAACATTTAGAGTTGAATTTCGTTTCAGACGGATACCTTTTCCAGGACAACCTTTCAAATATCTTAAGATTCTATGAACTGCTTTCAGATGAGTCGATAGAGGAGAATGCATGAATTGGCTGACAAGATTGACATGATATGTGATGTCTGGATGGGTCAGCGTGAGATATATAAGTTTTACCAAAAGTTTCTGAAATTGTTCAATGTTTTGAATGATGTCACCCCCATTTTTGCACAATTTACAATATGAATCTAAAGGAGTATCTGCGACCGTAGCCCCCAATTTGCCGATTTCTTTCAACAAGTCTAACGCGTATTTTCGCTAACATAGAAACATGCCTTGTTCAGAATGAAAAACTTCGATTCCTAGGAAATATCTCAACTTCCCGAGATCTTTGATTTCAAATTGTTTGTGCAGCGGAGACTTGATATCTTTCATAAAACCTAAATCATCTCTTGTTATGATGATATCATCTACGTAGACCAACAGAATCATGGTACTTGTAGTTTTAATGGACAAGAACATAGTATAGTCGGCATTCCTCCTTTGAACCCCAAATTTATGAGAGCTACAGTTAACTTTGAAAACCAAGCTCTCGATGATTGTTTTAAACCATAAAGAGATTTTTTTAATTTGCAAACTTGATTTTTCTTCTCAATACCAGGACGATGATTCATGAAGATTTCTTCTTTCAAGTCTCCTTGTAGAAACACATTCTTTACATCTAATTGAAAGGTTTTTCACCTTTTAATAGAGGCAACTTCCAGTAAAGTATAAATAGAACTCATTTTCGCAATAAGAGCAAAGATTTCATTGTAGTCAATCCCTTCTTTTTGGATGTACCCCTTAGCTACGAGTCTGGCCTTGTACCTTTCAACGTTGCCGTCATTATTGTACTTGACTTAAAATATCCACTTGCACCCCACGATTTGTTTCCCTTGGGGCAATGTGACTATTTTCCAGAGCATTGAGTTCATCCTCCATAGCTATCTTCCACTTAGGATCTTTCGAGGCCTCTTCAAAGGTAGTAGGCTCCTGAGACGAGTATGTGTGGAAGATATAAGACTGATAAGAGGATAAAAGGTGGTCAAAGGATATATAGTTTTCTATGGGATGGTTGGGTGACTGAGTTGATAGGTATGTGTAGAAGTCTTTTAGTTTAGTGGGTTGTTGAGTAGGCCTTGAGGATCTACGGAGGACGGGAGGACTGATGGCTGGGTTATCAGGACTAGGTGGATTACCCGGGATGATCGTCGGGTGCCGCATACTTTCACCTAAAATGAGGTTCACATATTTTTTTTGAGAACATAACGAAGTTCACATAATAATATTTGAGAACATCTTGTCGAATTCGAACAAAATGAGGAAGTCTGCATAAAATATATGCAGACTTTCTTAAGTTTTCATAAAATATATGAGGACTCCACATATATTTTATGCGAACTTCCTCAAGTCTGCAAAAAATATATGAAGACTTGAGAAAGTCGGCACATATTTTATGTTGTGCAAACTTCCTCAAGTTCACATATATTTTATGCGAATTTTCTCAAGTCCTTCCTTAAGTCCATATAAAATATATGTAGACTTCTTCAAGTTTGGATAAAATATATGAGGATTTAAGGAAATTCACATATATCTGCTTATATTTTATGCATACTTCCTTATTCTTGCTTATGTTCATTATTTGCATGTTTAAGATGAATAGTATATCTTTCAGATGATGTTTCTCCCCAATCGTTCATCAGAATAAGGTGATCTTGATGGCAGTGAAAAACTAATGTCTCGATCCATCTCCTTTTTTTAAGCATTGTCTTGGTTACTGCGATATCAGGGAAGCCCTGTGAGGGCTTAGTGTCTGCGCTCTAATTGAAGAGAGACATGAAAAGCGGTGACACGACTTTTCTTATCACAATCCACACTACGGACGAGGCAGAAGAAGCCACAAATATCCCAGAGGCCTTAGCGTCAATATTGAAGGAGTTTGATGATGTTATGCCCACCGAGATGCTGAAGAAGCTACCTCCGAGGCATGAGGTAGACCATCATATTGAACTAGTACTAGATGCACGACCACCGGCAATGACTCCTTATCATATGGCAATTTATGAGCTGCAAGAATTACGCAAACAACTGGATGATATGCCCAAAGCGGGGATCATTCAACCAGCCAAAGCTCCTTTTGGAGCGTTCGTGCTATTTCAAGTGAAGCACGATGGGTCTAAGCGGTTGTGCATCCACTATAGGGCACTGAACAAAATGACGATGAAGAATAAATACCCACTTCCTTTGATCGCGGACTTGTTTGATCAGTTTAGAAATGCGAAGGTCTTCTAAAAAATGAATTTGAGATCTGACTATTGGCAAGTCAGAGTTGTAGAAGGGGATGAGCCAAAAACTACCTGCGTAATGCGATATGGGGTGTTCGAATTTCTTGTCGTGCCCTTCAGCTTGATGAACGCGCCCGCTACCTTTTCGACCTTAATGAATAAGATCTTCTACCCGCACCTTGACAAGTTTATCGTAGTGTACCTGGACTACATAGTGGTGTACAACAATTCGATTGAGCAACATGTTCAACACTTTTAGATTGTGTTTCAAACTCTAAAGGACCACGAGTTGTATGTCAAGCAGAAAAAATGCCTATTCGGCCAGAAAGAAGTCTATTTTCTTGGGCATATTGTGGGAGGATGCACTCTCAAAATGGACCACAGGAAGATTGAGGCTATTCAAGCATGGGAGACACCCTCTAAGGTTCCAGAGTTACGCTCTTTTTTGGGGCTTGTAAATTATTACCGACGCTTTATCAAGGGATACTCGCAGATTGCTACTATGCTCACAGATCTGTTGAAGAAAGATCGACCATGTCTATAGTCTGATGCCTGCTAGAAGGCTTTTGGTGGGTTGAAGCATGCCCTGACAGAGGAGTCAGTGTTGAAATTGCCCGACTGTAGGCAACCGTTTGAAGTGAAGATCGACACATCTGACTTTGCTATTGGATGGGTGTTGCTCCAAGAAGGACATCATATCGCATTTGAAAGAAGAAAGTTGAACCACGCTGAACGTCGATATACTGTACACGAGCGTGAGATGTTGGTGATCATGCACTGTGTTGGCATATAGAGACACTATCTTTTGAAGTCGCAATTCGTTCTCCATACTGACAACATTGCGACAAACTACTTCCAGACTTAGAAGAAGTTGAGTCCAAGGCAAACGTGCTGGCAGGATTTCTTGGCAGAATTCTATATGGTCCTCGAATACAAGTCAGACAGGACCAATGTTGTGGCTGACGCCTTGAGTCGAAAGGCGAAACTCACAACTTTGCTCACTTGGGACGATAGCGTTAGCCAACCGACGAGCGATCTTCTCGAACAGGTGCGAGAAGCTTCAAAAAGTGACATGATGACTCAATAATTGATCACATTGGTGAAGGAAGGGAAGACACAGAGATTTTGGCTAAAAGACAATTTGCTCCACATCGCGAGCGACCGTCTATATACTTCTCGACAGGATACCTTGAGGAGGCACTTGTTGCACGAGTGCCACAATACTACCTAGGCGGGTCACCCAGGGCAACAAAGGACCTTGGTGTTGTTAAAACACACATTCTACTGGCCACAGATGTGCGGTGATATAGATACTTATGTGCAAACTTGCTTGATTTGCCAACAAGACAAGCCCTTAATCAGAGATCTCATGGACTACTGGAGCCCCTACCTGTGCCAAGCCGTCTGTGGGAGTGCATAACCATGGATTTTATTGTGAGCTTGCCGAAAGCACGAGGTTGTAGTTCGATCTATCTGGTTGTGGATAGGTTCTTGAAGTATGTTGTCTTTGTGTTTGCCCCTACCACTTGCTCAGCTGCAGATACTGCGAAGTTGTTCATGCGGAACGTAATAAAGCATTGAGGAATTGTTGAGAGCATCGTCAGTGATCGTAATGCACGCTTCACTGATAAGTTTTGAGGAGAAGTGTTTCGCTTAATGTGGACAAACTTGCATTTCAACACAAGTTTTCACCCCAAACCGATGGACAAACAGAGAGAATAAATGGTATGCTAGAGGAATACCTGCGGCACTTTGTGAGTGCCAACCAAAGGGATTGGGTTAATTTACTTGATGCGGCTAAATTCTGCTACAACCTTTAAAAGAGCGAGTCTTCCGGTCATAATCCATTTAAAGTCGTAATCGTACAATAGTCAAACTCCGCACTTCTTTGTTGCGCGAGGCCATGACAAAGCACATTATGCATACTAGTTCATCAGGAACTGACAAGATCATACAGAGTTGGTGAAGGCATGCCTAAACAAGGCGACCAAGCGCATGAAGAAATGGGCAGATGAGAAGCATCATCGAGCATAATTTTATGTTGGAGACAAAGTGTTGGCCAAGCTCTTTTTCGATCACACAACTATCTTTTGGGGCCACTACCGAGGCCTTATCCACAAGTATGATGGTCCCTTCACCATTATCAAACGTATGAGAAACCTGGTGTACCGACTGGACTTGCCAACAAACTTTCAAGTGCATCCGGTATTCTACATATGTAACCTGAAGTCGTTTCACGAAGATAAAGAAGATCCTCAATGAAGAATGCCTCAACGTACTCCGATCTCGCAGCAGCCACCCTCAACGGTCATTGTACCAGGAAGAGAACCAGAAGTCATCCTCAACCATTCCAACAACTATCTAGGAAAAGTCAAAAAATACTTAGTGCAGTGGAAGGGATTGCCAGAATGTGAAACCACCTGGGAAAAGGCCAGCAACATGTTTCAGCATCGACAACTTATAAAAGACTATCATGAACAATTGGTGACGAGGACGGCACCAACTTAGGCGGGAGAGCGTGTAATGAACTGCCATGTTTTTCACCTTTTTTCTCTGATGTATATACTTCTTTGACACACTCAAGTGCCCCACAAGGCCTTACAGCTTAAGTACTTCGTGTATTCAGACCCTCTCTCCCCCTCTTGATGTACTTTGCTTTCAAGTATCTATAAAGAAGCTTTTTGTATCCTTGCCTCTTTGTTCTCTTTGTGATTGTACATGCATGCACTATTGCTTTCGCTCGTGCGCGTGTGTTGTGTGTTGCTTGTACGCTCAAAAGGCCTACCTTCGGTGTTTGTGATTACTCGAAGTTATATCGCAGGGGCCTTCACTTTTAAGCCCGAGACAAGTTTTTGTGCAGGTAATCAGAAAATAACATAAAATGGATGAAAAATGCATAACATTAGAGGGTGTGTATGTTTCTATTTCAGTTTTAGAACTCAGAAATATGAACCCTAGATTTATTTTCGGTTTTGACTCAAAACTTGAAATTTATAGGATTGTGTCTCAACTTTTCACTAACTATAAAAATATAAGTTTTTGACATATGATCAAAGAAATACAGTTATGAGAACAAAGACTGTTTTAAAAATAGTTACATATTTGGGAGGAAGTTCACGTATATAAGAAGAAATTTGCATGTACAAAGGGTAAAAAGGTCTTTTAAAATCTAAATATTTATAATTTAAATATAAAAATAATATAAAAAGATTATAAGATTTTTTAAGAAAACACATTAAATTGACTGATCATTTTCCGTTATCAAAAATCATGCTAGCTAAGCCTTCCTATGAGAAAGCTTTCACAAAGAGTAAGGATTTACTCATAAAAATTGGTAGATTATAAGAAAAACTAAAGCTTAATTATGTTATCATAACACTTTTCCACCATCATGATTTGATGCTTATTTCATTGATGGTAAAAAATAAAAAGAAAGAATGAAGAAGTTGAGTGAGAAAACAACTTGTTTCAAGGGGGATTCTATTTTCTGTGTTTGTATATTTTTTTGTGCACAAGCTTGGATCTTGTAGCTTCCTTTGGTGTTGCCGTTTCATCCCATACTTGAATGCCTCGTTAACCCAAACGTTTTGGGTCCATCTCTCTCAAGCAATTTGAGGCGACATGGCCACCTTAGTTAACATTTCATGCCAACAGGCACCATGTCTAACAATAGGTGGAATGGCAAAAATTGTTTAAATACTGAATACATTATTTCGTTTTAATTTTTTAAAAAACGTGTAAAAAAATGACACCCACGTGATATCCCATGCAGTAAGCGAGGTCCTATGTCAAGCTGAAGGCCCAGGATCTAATCCTTCTACCACATGGGGTGATTGTTGTCGGCCTAACCCGAGCTTGCCTTTCAATATATATATATATATATATATATATATATATATATATATATATATATATATATATATATATATATATATATATATATATATATATATATATATAGTTTTTTTAATAGAAGCAAGTTAGGATATAAGAACCGTGAGATTCATATTCAACAGTCGTTATGATCCTTCCAATTAGATCCATGATTGAATTTTTCTGAAAATAATTTGTTTAATTAATTTGTGTTCTAGTTCTGATATCAAAAGAATATGTTTTTTTTTGTATGGATTTTTGAATTGCTTCTTTCATGTTCAAAGTTTTATCGAAAAAAATGTACTCTAAAACGGAGTTTCTATATGTACATTGTTTACTATAAATGTATAGTTAGCTTATTTTCTTTCAATCGGTGTTCTCCTTCCCTACCTTATGAACGAGCTAATGGTTAATGCATGAAGACAATAAACAAAATACTAAATAGGTAAAGCAGCCCCAATGGAGGTTGGCACAGTGGGATGGGGGCCTTGGCTGCTAGACGGGTGGCCAAAGTTAGATTCCATGGACGTTTTTCCTCTAAGCAAAGCCAACACCGAGCATGGGCCCTGAGAGTAGGGGTCCTAGCCTCGGAGTTGTATGCCAATGACATGATGACCTAGGTCGGGCAGGCTGAGCCAGCGTGACCTGACCTTCGTGTCCGGTGCTGTTTGTTCGAGTTACAACACATGTTTGCTTGTATTTAACGAAAAACTCCCACACTTTCAATTGTTACTGCTACCAAAGAGATAACAAGTAACACATTTGCGTTCTCACCTTTACCCTTCGTTTCAATTGTTACCATAACCTAAAACTCATGGTCTCTCTCTCTCTCTCTCTCTCTCTCTCTATATATATATATATATATATATATATATATATATGATTTTGAAAACATCTCCAATGAAAAACCCTCCTAAACCTACCAAATGGATGTTTTATTGGATTTTTGGTATTTTTTTTCGAAATTATGACCCTACACGTGATATATATGTTTTTATAGGAATCAGTTCTTGGAGCATTTGATTCAGATGCATGGATAAGCTTTTATAAGTTTCAAAAATCAATGGTGTATAAAATTTTGAGGCTCCAAATACCATTTTTTCTATCCAATATTCATGATCCAAGTGTCATTCTCTAGTAAATCAATCATGCTGAATACATCTGTATGGTCAGAATTTAAAAAAACACCAAAAAATTTTCATTTGGTAGGTTTGGGGCCGTTTTCATTAGGGAGGTCTTCATTCTTATATATATATATATATATATATATATATATATATATATATATATATATATATATATATATATATTTGGGAGAACCCCACAATCAGATATGATTCGGCAAACATTGAAGAGTGGTTTCAGTTCTAAACCTGTTTTTGTCTTGGATCTCAAGTGTAGTTTCAAATTTAGTTATGAGTTGGAATCGCATGGTACTAGATCTCCGTAAATATAAACCATACAAATCTTGCTATCAAGATTTTATCAGTAAAGAAAATCGTGCAATAAATTTAAAAAATATTTTTCTCAAATAATTTAGGTAAATAAAAATTTAATAATATTTTAAATGTCTAAAAATTGAACCAGAACATGAATATATAAATATACAAATATCACATTAATAACATGACATTGCCGAGATAAAAACACAATATTTATAGGTGATATTTTCAAAATATCACATTTCTTTATGATTATATCTTTTTTAAAAATATTGTGATACAGTTGCAAAGTCTAAAAAAATGGCTGATATTTGTGACTATGATATAAATTAAATGGTTTTTATGTGAAAATGTCAAAATATATTACATTAGAACTGGTTTTATACTGTTTGGATCCAACAATAAATATTGGATTACAAATGTTGGATCTGGTAAGGATTACGGTAAAAGCTCCATCCAATCTAATTCCCTACTAATAGAAATGTAAATGAGATAAAATTCATTTCATTTTAAGCAATTACATAAATCCTAATAATTGGACATAAGGTAATTAGGTCTAGAATTTGATTCAGATTCGAATAAGAAAAGCTACTAAGAGATCCGATCAGTTTAATAGTTAATTTAACGATTTAAAGTCCAGCCACTTTTTACAACCCACTATACAAAATAAATCCAAACGGATCTTCATATTGTATATCCATGCCTCAATTTTCTAACGTACTTAAACCCCTTTGCACCTAAACCATTTACATACCGATAAATTAATATTTTGTGATATCTGCCTGAACCAGCTTTAAACCTGAAACCACATTGCACTAAAGCCATTTTGGGTCAAGCAAGATCCGAAATATAGACCTGATTGACACTTGAGTTTTACGCAGCCCGCACTACGACCGTAGTTATGGCAGGCTGATCCAGGGTGACCAGGTCTTCGTGCCGGGTGCAGTTTCTTCGGGTTATAAATTCAAAAAAAAAATCTAAAAACTGTAACTAGTTTACCTATGTCATTGTGGACATTGGTCGGGTATAAAAATGGTTGCCCAAATTCAGATCTGAATAATATATGATGAGATAGGATTGAATCTGGAAAATATATACCAACATACACTCTTACTCTTTTAATGGGTTTGGGTATGTATCCAGTCCCATAAAATTGGGTTGGGTCTTAAACACACTTTAATTTCTATTCGGATCTAAATAATATATAACACCCGACCAATTCTTAAATACCCCAGGGTTTGGCTTAGCGTATATAATTGGTTTGGTTTTGGGTGGCATTGGATATGAAATGCAGTTGGGTATGGGTTAGTGCCCCCCCCCCCCCCTATGTATTGGCTTTAAAGTCAGACCCAAACCCGACCCATTCTAATTCAGGTTCGGGTTCGTGAGGCGGTATAGCTCTTTAATATGGAGCCATACGGATTAGCAGGTTTGAAAAGCCTGATTTGGATTCGGTTTGGGAGAAGTGTTAAGCCTCAAAATAATGAAGTAAAAAATCTGGTGAGAAATAAAAAATTGAAAATATTGCATATTTTTTACAAAATATTGGCAACCATAAATAAGCTAAAAAAATAATAAAATAGCTTGTAGAAGAAAAAAATAAATAAAAAATAAGACATGTTTTTTTTCATGATAAATAACAATTTAAACTATATATTTTAATTAGTTTACTTTCAGCAAAAAGTTGGTGTGAGGAGACTACGTGATTCATGATACATGCAGTCCTTATAAAGGCATCTTCATAGAAGAGCTTTGGCACAGGGAAATATGACCCAGCAAAATGAAGGGTCTTTCTATTCACTAAATCACATGATGTTGAGACGTTTCTTAGAGTGTTTCTTTTGCTCAAGAAGTCTTTTAAATGAATCTATGCTCATATTATTTTCATTATGTCTTGTTGATTATGGTTTGAAAGAGTTTTTATTGAACTGAGACTCACCTTGTCAGGTAAAGAAGTCTTCTTTGGATTCTTTTTTTTAGAATCCTAGATGAAAAATAAGAACCATATGGCGTTTTTGAGTGAATAAGGACTTGACCTTTGAAAATTATAAATAGAGGGTATGTTCTTTTTTTTTAAGAGACTTAGGAGAAAAGAAAGTGGTTTTCTAGTTTTAGGGTTTCTCTTTGATTTTGAGAGGAGTGAGAGAAGGTGCTAACTTTTTTTTGGTGACGAAGAGGAAGGTCTTGACTACACATATCAACTCTCTCGGTTAGTCGAACGATAAATGCAATTATTTTTTTGCGGTTTTATTTATTCTCTTTTATTAGTGATTGATTTTATTAATAAAAGCTCTCGGTACTCTCACGTAAAATCTTTTTGTCTTATGATTATTTGCTTCTTTATTGATTTTATTGTGATTGTCTGCCTAAGCTATCGATCCTAACACAGGCCCCTGAATATTATAGAAAATGGCCACTGCTCGTTTTGGTTATTTTATTGGTCCAAACCATATTAATATTTAGAAACGAAAACCGTAAGTCTAATGTTCACAAGTTAACAAACTTTTTATTTATCTGAAACTTTGCCTCAAGTATCTAGAACATATTGTTATTGTAGGATATAACCTGAGTAATATTAGATTCCTCAGTGATTGCAATATGTGAATTTAATGGTTGGAAAACCTTATGAATATCTAAATAAATCATTTCAATTGTGCGTCTTGTGAATAAAAAAACAAAGTACACATCAAAATACATATAAAAAGAAACTAAAATAATTAATCGATCCACTTTAAAATTCGCATGTTCCAATTATTTATAATTCAACATTTACATTTTTGAAACAAAAAGAAGGTAGAACAAATTCAACACATAAATCTAATCATCGCCAAGATTTTGTGCGTCCTCTTGTTTAGTGTCTCTATCTGTCCCTTCACCTCCACCATGCTGATTATCGCCATCAACCTACACGAGAAAAGAAATGTCAGTATTGATAAACAAAATATACTGAAATATAGCCTACTCTATATGTGATTCTATCATGTGCATATGTATTCTAAGGCAGTAAAAAAACTTTATACATGATTCTATCATGCTCATATGTATTATAAAGCAATAAAAAAACTTCATATGTGATTCTATCATGCTTATATGTGTTCTAAGGCAGTAAAAAAAATGTATATGTGATTCTACCATGCTCATATGTGCACTAAGGCAGTCAAAAAGCTGTATATGTGATTCTACCATGCTCATATGTGTTCTAAGACAAGCAAAAAACTGTATATGTGATTTTATCATGCTCATGTGTACTGTAAGGCAGTAAAAAAACTTTATATGTGATTCTACTATGCTCATATGTGCTTTAAGGTAGTAAAAAAACTGTATATGTGATTCTACCATGCTCATATGTTTTTTAAGGCAAGCAAAAAACTTTATATATGGTTCCGTCGCTAATCCATCGCAAACACAAAAAAAAAATAAAAAATTTTATTTGAAAATTAAATACTGAGAACGGTACAATTTATATTTCCTGTATAATTTATATTTCCTGTAAATAAAAAACAAACCACACAAAAAATTCCATATAAAAGGAATCTACAACAATTAATCGTTTCACCTTAAAATTAACAAGTTCAATTAACTACAATTCAATAATTACATTTAAGAAACAAAAAAAAAAATAAAACTTCAACACAGTTCTCTAATCATCGCCAAGATTTTGTGCGTCTTCTTCTTCATTGCCTTTATCTGTCCCTTCAGTTCCGCTACACTGATTATCGCTAGCAGCCTACACAAGAAATGAACAGTCAGTATTGATAAACAAAATATAATGAAATAAATTACACACTATATGTGATTCTATCATGTGCTCATATGTGTTCTAAGGCAATAAATAAAATTTATATGTGATTCTATCATGCTCATATGTGCTCTAAGGCAGGCAAAAAACTATATATGTGATTCGATCATGCTCATATGTGTGCTAAGGCAGTCAAAAAATTGAATATGTGATTATAGCATGCTCACATGTGTTCTAAGGCAGACAAAAAAACTCTATATGTGATTTTATCATGCTCATATGTGCTCTAAGGCAGGCAAAGCAAAAAACTTTATATGTGAATATATCATGAATGATATATGTTCTAAGGCAGTAAAAGAATTCTATATGTGATTTTGGCATGCTCATATGTGTTCTCAGGCAGTCAAAAAACTGAATATGTGATTATAACATGCTCATATGTGTTCTCAAGCAGTCAAAAAACTGAATATGTGATTATAGCATGCTCATATGTGTTCTAAGGCAGTCAAAAAAACTTTATATATGATTCTATCATGCTCATATGTGCTCTAAGGCAGGAAAAAAACTTTATATGTGATTATAGCATGCTCATATGTGCTCTAAGGCAGGCAAAAAACTTTATATGTGATTCTATCATGCTCATATGTGCTCTAAGGCAGTCAAAAAAACTTTATATGTGATTCTATCATGCTCATATATGCTCTAAGGCAGGCAAAAAACTTTATATGTGATTATAGCATGCTCATATGTGCTCTAAGGCAGGCAAAAAACTCTATATGTGATTCTATCATGCTCATATGTGCTCTAAGGCAGACAAAAAGTTATATATGTGATTCGATTATGCTCATATGTTTTCTAAGACAGACAGACAAAAAACTGAATATGTGATTATACCTGAGAGGGACCTGCAATCGAAGATCCCCTGCTCAGCACAAGATTATTGATCTCATCTCGGAGAAATGGGGCGACGGTGTCATAGAAGTAGTCATTCATTGTGTTTTTAATGATCTGGCGTACATCATCACCAGAAAGAATATGCTGCTGCTTGGAGCTTATGTCGACGGAAGAAGTCGGTGAGCCGTAACTGGAAAAAGCAATAATTGGTGAAGTGTTCAGATTACTCCCAAACCCGAACACGCGACCCTTTTTGGGTTTACCTGCTGCAGTCACCTATGCTACAGGATCAAATGATGGATGTTGAGTAGCGTCATTGCCATATCGCTTTACCATCGTTGCTCACATGCCTCCTACAAAATAATGTTTAAAGTATGCATTAATAATTAATGATAACTTGCATATTGCAATGATTATTAATAGAATAAATACATACTGTTGTCGTTCTCGCCTTCTCTGATACGAAGACTCCCGTGGTCTTCCGTTTATGTGTTTCAACAAACACATCCTTATATGGTACAATGCCTCTTTTTTCTGCTTCCTGCGAAGTTAAAGGACAAAAGATTTAGTTCACAAGTTTGCAACAATACTTATAAAATTAATATGATATATTGATGAGTTACCATTTTCTTCAAGTGGCTCCCAAATGTCTTAGACCCATCTGTGTGTAGATGGGCTTCAGGCATTTTCGCTCGATTTTGTGCAGCCTTCGCAGAGCAATTTCGAAATGCATCTCTCGCCCACTTATCGCACATTTCATCCCAATAATCTCTCTTTATAGTAATAGGGTCATGGCCCTTCCACTGTAGTTAATCATCTAATACGCCAGATGCTTTTTTTGTTGCAGTCTTCATTGTGTACAGCATGTCTGCAAATCGATTGACAGTCACTTTCTGCCACACCTTTCTTGCATCATTTTCTTCCACCGTAGTTGCGAAGCGATTCGAAACCTACAAATATTTTTAGAAAGTTAGTAGACATTACTTAAATAAATTAAATATAAAACACATTAACTATGAGAAACAACTGTATACCATGAATGAGGACTACAATCTGTCTAACACCTCATTTGGGTACTCTTTCCATTGAGCCACCGATCTTGGTAGATGTTGAAGAAGTGAATTCCTAATCTCCCGTACTACTTCTTGTGGATCAAACCTCGTGTTGCATATGAATTGGTACACAGTAAATATCAATATAAAATATTTATAAGATATGCAATAATTGAAAATGAAATACTTACGGTCGATTATCGATATACACTATTCGAATGAGTCTTCTTGTGGCAGACTGAGAAGACCCTGCTTCCTGTGTTGGCTCATGACTTGTTTGATCAACTGATGTAGGTGGGTCGTGTACAGACGAAACATCATCTATAAAAAAATACGTTAGACTTTCTCAGAATACGCATTTGAACTAATCAAGCATCTAATTAATTAAATGATATACCTATCACAGGAGCCCATAAAGATAAAGGTTGGGCCTGGCTACTACTGGATGAGCGACCACTGTAACCTCCACGAACCATATTCTAACAAATAACATATGTCATACAATACATTCATGTCATTCACATCAAGTATTACAATACATTCAAGTCATTCGCATGAAGTATTACAATAATTCAAATCATTCACATCAAGTATTGCAATACACTCAAATGATTCACATCAAGTATTACAATACATTCAAATCATTCATATCAGGTACTGCAATGCATTCAAGTCATTCACATCAAGCATTGCAATGCATTCAAATCATTCGCATCAAGTATTACAATGCATTCAAATAATTCAAATCATTCACATCAAGTATTGCAATAATTCAAATCATTCGTTGCATAAATTACAATACATTCAAATAATTCAAATCATTCACATCAAGTATTGCAATGCATTCGAATCATTCATATCAAGTATTACAATACATTCAAATAATTCAAATCATTCACATCAAGTATTACAATGCATTCAAATAATTCGTATCAAGTATTACAATACATTCAAATAAATTTTTTAATCATTCACATCAAGTATTGCAATACAACTTATTCATTCGCATCAAGTATTACAATACATTCAAATAATTCAAATCATTCACATCAAGTATTGCAATGCATTTAAATAGAGGTTTGTATTACAAGATTTTGCTCACTAGCTAGAGAATTCTTTCTCGTTACTTGATTGACTTTCTTCTTCTTCTTTATTGTTTGCCCATCCACTTGGTACATCATTTGGATCACATTCCTCTATGAATGTTTCATCGGCCAATGGAGATATGACATGCATATCATGCGCAACATCGTGACCATAAGCGAAGTCATAAACATCATCTGATTGATAGTAATCATTGTCTTCAGCTAACTCATCTTCCTGTAACTGATCATACTCAGGGTATAGTTTGAAATTCACCTTACAAACTGCCCACCATTCATTTCTATCTGACTTTTTTATGCTCGGATATGAAGTCTAATAACTTGTTGAGCTTGCGAGGCTAATATGAACGGTTCATATGTTCCAAACCTGGATTTATGATTCACCTCCACAATGCCTGAAGCTTTGTCGAGTCTTGTTGCAGTTGGATCAAACCAATAACACTTGAATAAAGTTACCCAGTTGTTTTTGCCTAAGTAAGTCAACTCCATTATTTCCTTTATAACACCGTAGTAATCATGTTCATTTTCACCGTAGTTGCTACCCTTGACACACACGCCACTATTCATCGTTGATTTGTTTATACCGTAATCTTTTGTATGAAATCGATAACCATTTACGATGTAAGCATTGCACAACTTTGGTCGGACCATTTTCTAAATCACATATTCTTTGATCTTTAACATCACCATGGCGGACCTACGCATAGACATAAACAATGATTGTGATCACGATCAATTAAGTAACTTAGTGTTGTTTATAAGTACAAAATTTATGTTAGCTTCTTTACCAACTGTTTCAACCGCTCCACAAACTTAGTTTCACGTTCTTTTTGTACGTCTGCATCAGTGAGATGTGAAACTTCTCTTTGCAACTGCAGATCAAATCGTCTGCAAACCACAAATACTTATATTACCGAGCCATGTATCCACATATAAAACATAAAATAATTTATAATTGTGTTGCATCTACATATACTTACTCGATGTATGGGACGATCGCTAAGCAATTAAAAAGAATATAGATGTGTGTTGCGTCTTGCTCTCGATCTGTCAAGAGTCTTGATCGGCAACTACCAAATGCATGCCCAAGTGGGTGAAATATCGACAACTTGTCAGCTACAGTTACTTGTTTTCCATTATCGTTACGGGGCAGGCATGTGTAACGTGTTGGAATATGAGGTTCGAAGTACATAGATGAGAAATTTGAAATCTCTTCTAAAGTGTACGCCTCACAAATAGAGCCTTCTACTCTTGCTTTATTACGAACCTTTTTTTGAGGTCGAACATACATCTGGCAAAAATATACATTTCAAATTTTAAATATCTGTCATTAAAGAGATAAATATAAAAAAATATATATCTTTCAAATGGGTACATCCATCAATATTGCATAGGGCCACCAACCCTTAGTTCATATGGCAGATGCATGATCAAATGTTTCATAACATCGAAAAATGCTGGCGGAAATATCTTTTCTAGCAGACAAACAGTGGTGATGACAGAGTCCTCGAGATTCTTTACATCTGATACTACGACCTTCGATGCGTACAATGTTCTGAAAAATCTGCTCAACTCAGACAGTACCCCCATATATGTTTGTCTAACATATCATGGAATGCTAGGGGTATCAATCATTGCATTAAGATATGACAATCATGGCTCTTCAACCCATATAACTGTCCATCGTCAATCTTCACAGCCCGAGCAATGTTAGAGACATATCCATCTGGAAATCTCAATTGTCTCAACCAATGACATACATGTTTTATTTGATCAGGTCCGAGCATGTACTTTGCCTTTGGTTTCAGTACTTTGCCATTATACTCTTTGAGTTCCAATTCTGGTCTTTTACATATTAATTTTAAATCCATACAGGTCTTCGGATTATCCTTCGTTTTTCCTTTAACATTCATTACTGTATTGAACACATTATCAAACACATTTTTCTCCACATGCATCACATCCAAATTATGTTGTATCAATAGGGTCAGCCAATACGGTAGTTCTCAAAAAATAGATTTATTCGTCCAATTGTGATCCTTCCCAAATCCATGAAAGGGTGTAGGACTGCAGGCATCTGTTAATACATCTGAAAAGCATCGCAATCTTCTTAGAATCTCTATGCCAGACAATCTTGAGGATGAACCTTCTGTTTCAGTTGTGCCTGCTTTAAACACATTCTTTTGTCATCGGAACGGATGGTCGCTGGGTAGAAATCGACGATGGCACTCAAACCAGCAAGGCTTCCTTCTATGCCTCAATCTAAAAGTTTTGGAATCCTCCATGCAGTACGGACATGCCAACCTCCCATGTGTGCTCCAACCAGATAGCATACCATATGCAGAGAAGTCACTGATTGTCCATAGAACAACAACCTTCATGTTGAAATTTTGTTTTTGGTGGGCATCATACGTGGTAACATCGTCATCCCACAGTACTTTTAGTTCATCAATCAATGACCTTAAATATACATCAAGATTTTGGCCATGTAAGGTCGGATCAAGGATCAACAAAGACAAAAAAAGATTTGGACGCTTCATACACAAGCTTAATGGAAGGTTGTATCGAGTTACAAATACTGGCCAACATGAGTATAACATTTCTCACCTCCATTGCGAAGTTCTGATGAGTACGATCAAAGTGCTTCCAAGCTTCGACATCAACATGATGCGTGATCTTGTCTTCATCACGTCGAACTTTATTTGCATGCCATATCATGTATTTAGCTGTCCTTAAAGACATATACAATTGTTGCAATCTAGGAGTGATAGGAAAGTAGCGGAGTGACTTGTATGCAACTTCTTTTGATCTCGTGCTACTATTGCCTATTGTCTTTGGCTGAACCGAGGATGCCTACATGACGGACACGATATGTTGTTTTCCTGATCTTTGAAATACAACATGCAGTGATTTGAACAAGCATCTATCGTTTTATACCCCATACCTAGAGGGTTGACCATAACTTTCTTACGATAGAAATTTTGTGACAATTTCTCATCGTTGGGCAACATAATCTTCACAATCATTCACAAATGGTCAAAACATAATTGACTTAAATTATACTAAGACTTCAAATTCATTAGTTGAAGAACTGTAGACAAGATAGTGTGACTTTTGCAACCGTTCCAAAGTGGTTCATCAACATCTCTAAGTAAATCATAAAATCAACTAGCTGCATCGTTTGGTGATTCTTCATCTACTACACTTCTTACATCACTAGGACCCATAGCAGAACCAAGTTATGTTCCTGCGACATCAAATATCAAATCCATATATAGATTATCGTGCACCACATTCACCCGTGCATCAAAATTGTTTCTAAATTCTTCTCCATGAAACGTTCAATTCTGATAATCACTCACAAAACTCTTCTTGTATAGGTGATGTCTAACGCTATGAGGTTCTACAAATCGATTATTCTTACAAATCTTACAGGGACACCTAATCTGACCTGTGGGATCCACTGTACTGACAATTGCAGTTGCAAATTCAATAAAACATTCAACATCATCCATATATTCATGCGATAACTCATTGTCAACTACCCTACGGTACATCCATTCATGGTTTGCAGTCATTTTATCGTATGATATTACGAAATGTATCCTAACCAGTTAAAACAGAACCATCAGAATGTTATGATGAAGAAAATATCATATTTATCATGTAATATATGATGTCATACAATCACAAGAATTATGATGCATGCATTGATAACTTAATATTTTCATGTGCAAAACTATTCATAATACGATGCATTAATTTGAAGCATACTATCATTATACAATTTCAAATGAAAGTCATAACTAAATTGAAATTAACTACATGCAAGCATGGATATAATCACATCAAATATTGCAATACATGAAAATCATTCATATAAAAAAAATGTCAAACATGTACTTGCAACAAACACACTTCAATATCTTGCTAACTACTACCATGCCGAGCATGGAATTCGTACTCCAAAAATAAGAACACTTCTATTCTCGTACATTAAAATCATACTCAGCATGATCTCCAAACTCTAACAAAGCAGTCCTAGATATCAACAAATAAGTGAGTGTGTGAACAGTAAAGTATTGCATCCAATAAATTAAATAACATATGAGGTGCTTATATCACTTACTCACCACGGGTATTTACCCGATTTGCATTGTTTTTGTCAATTACTTACCACGGGTGACAGAGCACAATCGGGATACGTTGAGAAATCTACAAGAGATACTGTGTTAAAATAAAGACACTCAAGAGGCAGTGATCGTCTCCCGAAGCGACAAGCACAGGGTGATGACGTGGTTTAGGAACCCAACGAGCGTCGGGTTCCTGAACCACGACCCGTCGCCCCGTGCCGGAAAAAAAAAATAGAGGCCGGAGGGGCGACCACCTGCTGCAAAAAGAAGAAGCAGGGTCACCCCCCTCCCCCCTACCAGAGGATCACGGGGGCGACCCCCTGTCCGAATAAAAAAATGAGGCAGGGGGCGACCTCCTGGCAGAGAAAACAAACGAGGCAGGGGTCACCCCACTGCCGAAAAAAAAGAGGCACGGGGGCGACCCCTTGCCCGAATAAAAAAATGAGGCAGGGGGCGACCCTCTGCCCGAAAAAAAAAGAGGCAGGGGGCGACCCCATGCCGAAAAAAAATAGGCATAGGGTCGCCCCACATGCCGAAAAAAGGGGCAGGAGGCGACCCCCTGCCGAAAAACAGAAAACGCTGCAAGGGGTCGCCCCCTGCCTTGGTTATTTTTTTCGGCAGGCCCCCTCCTGCCGAAAAGCAAAAAATGCGGCGGGGGGGCACCCCCTGCCGAAAAACACAACACGCAGGAGGGGGTCGCCCCCTTGCCGAAAAACACAACATGCGATAGGGGGTCGGCCCCCCTGCCGAAAAACACAACACGCGACAGGGGGTCGGCCCCCCTGCCTCGGGGCCGACCCCCTGCCGGAAAACAAAAAATGCGGTAGGGGGGGTCGCCCCCCTGCCAAAAAACATAACACGCGGCAGAGAGTCGCCCTCCCCTGCCGAAAAACACAACACGCGGCAGGGGGTCGGCCCCCCTGCCGAAAAATACTAACGCGGCAGGGGGGCCGACCCCCTGCCGAAAAAACTAAAAGGGGCATCCGCCCCTTTTATCAGAAAAAAAATGCGTCTTTTATCAGAAAAACCTGGGAGACGCCAGTTGGGGGGCGGCGGACCGGGGGCAACGGGCAGGGCGGCAGGCCGGGGAGCGACGGGCGGCGGGCGGTGGGGGTCGGGCAGACGCCGACGTGCAAGATATGGGGCGACAGGAGGAAGAGAACGGCCAGCGGGATCAACGGAACAGAAAAGAGAAAGAGGGTTCTGATTAGGGATTTATGCGGCATTTAGCGACGGCCTAAATCTGTCGCAAAGCTGTCGTAAATTAATATAACTACGTAGCGACGAAACTATTCCATCGCTAAATCTGTCGCTCGATAGCGATGACACAGTTTCCCTCGCCAAATCCGTCGCTAAAATACGCGGTTATTACGACCAAACATTTTGTCGTCAAGTCGTCGTTAATTTACGATGGATTGTGCGACGGAAGCTATTCCGTCGATATTTTTGTAAATATTGCAGTACTTAGCGATGGATTTGGTTCTCTCGTTAATCCGTTGATAATTAGCGATGAAAAAAATCCGTCGTTAATATCCGTCGCTAATCCCCTATTTTCTTGTAGTGTATATATTTTTATTTTTTTATACCAGACCCGGGTTGAACCCAAGTTCTGATTCTGACCATAAAAATATTAGTTTATCAGGTATGGTCCCCGACTGATTTTTCTTATAGTATATCCGATTTAACTCGGGTTCGGACCTGATACCATACCCGAAAATCTGGTCTTGCACTTGAGTCCTAACCAAACCCAGGTTGACATCCTTAGTTAGAAGGGTAAAACAATCAATTTAAAATATGAGACCAAAATGAAAGCCAACGTTAATTCATGATTGTGGGAATTTGAGTAATCCAAATCAAAACTCTGTTTTGAATATTTAGATTCTTCAAACTGCACATGAATTAACCCAAAAGATTGGGGGTATTTAAAAAATTCCCTTAAATTAATGATCGTACACGTGTCCCAGTATTCACATGTGTCACCATGGACACGTACCTAACATTGGCGTTCCGTACCCATATTGGTTTCCTCTGTTCCCCTGCTGAAGGATTCGGGATTTCGTTTTTTCAAATAACCTGAGTCCCGGTTTGAGTCTGTACGTTTAGTGCAATATTACCAAAGTTTGAATCCGTTTTGAATTAGCCAATATATGTTTTGAATTTTTGTGTTGTATATTTTATAAATTTTTTAGGATCTTTTCATTAAAAAAAATCAATGATAAATTAACGAAGTTTGTTTTTCTCATGAAAATGTGGGTATATTTAGATTTTAAGTGTATATAATAATGCCACTTATTCATATCTGGGTTCGGATTAGGATCCACTGTCCATTTTCAGATTCAAAAGTCTGATCCGACACAACTCCACCCAAATCTGAAGTCCGTCTCCATCGTGAGATGGAACAAGAACCAAAAATGCCACCCGTCTTTCCACCACATGGACCCGCCTCGGACCCGGCTCCCATGGCCCGAACCGTCGGAGAGGGCTCGCACGCGGCCGGTTGGAGCCGTATCGTCATCCAAGAAACCGGCGACTTTCCGCCATCCACGTCCGAATCTGGCAGACCTCTGCCACATGTCGAGCAGACAGGAAGCCATGTGTCTGACCAGCCGAAAAAATCTGACGACGGAGAGATGGAGACGACCGACTGGACCAAGACGCTGAAGCTCCGAGGTGGACGCTGGACACTGAAACTCCCGGGCGCTACGAGTTCACCCAAAGAAGACGAATCAGCGGAAGCGAGGGAGTCGGGGACGGCGGCTTCCCTCGAGCCCCAGCTCGAGCGAGCGGTATCGGGGAGTGGGAACGGCGAAGCGAGTCTCCGGCAAGACGACGAACCGAGAAGGGGCGGCGCAGCGGAGTTGGCAGAGGAGGAGAGAGCGTCGGACGCGCAGAGCTTAAGCGACTACGAAGAGATGCTGCTCCTAACGACCGAATCGATGTGAGTTTTTTCTTTTCCCCTCTTTCTTTCACCTTCACTCCTCCTCAAGAAACGATGACGGAAACCCCATTTTCGCCGGCAGGTTGTGGTATGCGAAGCGTGAAACGGAACGTCTCATGGAGAAGGAGGGATGCGAACCCATTTACGACGCTCAAACGAGAAGATGGATCGATAATCCACTTGAGAAGCACGAAGAAATGTCAGCCTCCTTCCTAACTATCCCGAGATCCCGTCCCATTCTTTTTGCAATTCCCCTCCATCAGAAACTCTTTTTCCTTTTCTTTTCTTTGTTGCTTGGGAATCGTAATTCCCGTCCCATTTCCTGAGAATCGCAATTCCTATATTCTAAAGAGGGTGGGCTCCTCGACATCGTTTCTTTTCGTCGTCTATTGGTTGCCCACCTTTGGATTTGAGAATGATATTTGCTCATTTTCGTTGATTTTGTGACACCCATCTTCCTTTTCTTCTACCGGATTCGTAACGCTTTCTGAGTTTCTCTTGGGAATCGCGATTCCTAGATTGGCTCTCCAGCATCGTTTCTGTTCGTTACTTGCTTGATGCCCATCTTTGGATTTCCAATGATACTTCATCTTTCTTTCTTTTTTTTTATTTTTTTCCTACTGTGTCAGAACTTTTTTCTGAGTTGCTTGGTGGTGGTGATTTAGGTATAGAATCTTATCGTGCATGTTGCCGGAGGGCCCGCCGGGACACGGAGAGACGCGTCCGGCGAGGGTGGAAGAGTACGAGAGGGTGATCGAAGAAGGGTATTCCCCCATCGTAGATTACGCGGCAGATCGGTTGATGAAAGAGAGAGTGGGCAGGATAGTAGAGTTGAGGTGGGCAATCCACCAAGAAAAACAGGAACCAAAAGAGAGCATGTCAGGGTTAATCTCTCTCTCTTTTTCTCTCTTTTCTTGTTATGTTTAAGGGCCGCTCTAGCTTTGCTTTTTTGTGATTCAAAGAAACCAAGGCCGGAATATAGACCTGGTGGCACCAGCTCAGGCCATACTTACGGTCGTCGTGCCGGCACCGGCAGTGTAAAACTCTTAGGCTAAGACTCCTTATGGGTTGGCAGAGGAGGGATGCTCGTAGGAATCGAACCTTGACTGCCGGTGTAGAAGTTAAGACCCCATCCCACCAACCCTCCTTGGGGTGCTCCCGGCTTTGCTTTGCATTTTAATTTTTCTTTATTTTTTTTTGTACTTTTGATGGATTTTTGGGGCTGGGACAGCAGAGACACGGCTGAGACGGAAGGCAAGGAGAGACAACATAACAGCGACACAAATGAGATGGGGACAGCCAGGAGGGTGAGGATGACAGCGACGCGATCGACACCAAAGAGGAAAGGAAGATCATCGAGGGATTAAGGGGAAGGATACGGAATCTCAATGCGACTCGCCAAATGGCGATGGTCGAAGAAATGAGGTTAGAGAATCTCAAAAACTGTCTTTTTCTCTTTCTTTTGGGAGGAACGGAAACTGGCTTCCTTTGTCACAAACACATTTGGACACGAGGACGCGTGACACGCAGGTTTCGACTTGCAATTTCATTTTTTTTTTAAATTAACACACAAGAGCACGAATTTTTAAAAAAATTTAATAATCTTTTGATATTTAAATGTTAAAATAGAAATAAAACCTTAACCCATTAACAAAAAATAAAATAAATAAAATTCCTCGCACGTGTTTTGTCATGCCCACGTGTCCGATCGTGTCATTTAGATACGACACGGAACATCTTGTTCCCGTGACATAACTGCGTTTTGTCCATCTTGGTTTTTGCTGTTCACCTGCTGAGGGACGCGGGAGTACATTTTTTAAATAACCTGAGTCCCGATTCGAGTCTGTTTTAATGCATTATTATCAAAATCTGAATCGTTTCATTTTTCGATTTGATGCAGGGTCAATTAGTCCTGAATCGGTTTTGAATTGGCCAATCCATATTTTGAATTAAATTTTTTTATTTAGATTATTTTCATTAAAAAAATTCATATGATAAATTGAAGAAATTTATTTTTCTCATAAAAATATCAGTATATTTAGGTTTTAAGTGTATAGATATAAACATAAATATTGCATTAATGATGCAGCAAAAAGATGATGTTTTCGGAACACAAGGGATGGCAGTGGACAGGGGGAAAATGGGGCCCCGCCCCGTTTGTACCGGGGATCGGGGATGGAGGTTAAAATCAAAACCTGTGCGGGGATGGATGGAATCAGATGGACTTATACTTTTTCCCACCCCGCCCTACCCCATCCCATCCCGTCTCGTCTCCAATCCTTCTTTAGGGATGACAGTGGATCAAGGGGAAACAAGCCCCGTCCCGCCTCGCCTGTTTGGACCGGGGATGGAGGACATGAAATGGGATAGAGGCGGGGATGAAGGTTAAAATCAAAACCCGTGCCGGGATGGAGTGCAGGATTTTGAGACGGGGTGGGGGTGGAGACCTTGTGATTTTTGTCATTTTTATTGCAAAATTATCAGCCAACCAATTTCTCAAAATTTTCACTTTTTTTTTTCAAAAAAAAAATGTAGATATTTATCACTATGTTTGCTATGGTGTTTAATCCGCTGTAGTTTTGGCACAGAATTGGTATTGAAAGCTCAGGGGCCGAAGCAGGCACCAGTGGTGGAACTCATTCGAGTCCCCAGACGATCAGCAGAAACATCCACTAAGATCACGAACTTGGTCATGTTTTCCCTTCATGCCAAACGTCTACTTGTGATATTTTCTTTGTTTGCTTCTGGAATAACTGAATGCTGAATGCATTGCGAGTCACTTGAATTGTTTTTTAGGGTTGCAAGTTACATGTGGGATTAATCATTCTTTTCATTTAATTAGTTATTATTATTATTATTATTTTTACGTCGAAGGAACCCTCGTGGGAAGCCAGGTCATTTAACGGGCTCACCTTTCTGCGAGGTAAAGCTTCGGATTTTCTTTAAAAAAAAACAAAAAACTTTGGATTGGCTCCACCTGTCTGGCAGGAGCAGTTAGTGCACGTCACCTTGTGTTGGAAGGTTGCAAGTTCAAATCCCAATGGTATCGTTGTATAACTGGTAGGGGTCTGCCTAACCCCAACTTTCTCGGTGGAAAAAAAAAATTGGGTCGAGAACACAACCACCCAGCCTTAAGTGCCCCCCAACCGTGATAAAGCAATGTGTGCCAACAAAATTAAACTCACGAGAAATTGAAAACATCTCATAAATCTTGCATTTTTTTCGGCAAAATCCCAACAAAAAAAAATTAATTAAAATATATAAAAAATATTTTTATAAGAAAATATTAATAAAAATTATTTTAAAATAAAAATACATGATTTTTTAGCGATAAATAGCTGTTTAAAACGTAAATATCATGTTTAAATCACAGTATTTATGTTTTGTTCATAAATCTCGTGATATTTTGTGATTCTCGCGAGAAATTGCCATTTTAAACTTTCAAGCAATTTCTCATTATATTATCACGAGATTTTCATAAATCTCAGGATATTTGTCACTATGATACTCGGTGCTGCCCTCTCACAGTGACACCTCACTTTGGGGGTGTGTCATGGGTGACACAAAAATATGCCCTTGACACGTTTTGTCATAATTTTTACATTTTCTTGTTGTTTTAATACTTCTTAACAATATCTCAATAAAAATAGAGTTTATATATTAAATATATCAAAAAAGATTATTATTGATTAAAAATTCAAAAAAACATTTTCTTTGAAAGGCAAGTTGGAGATAGGTAGACCCCTACCAATTATACAACGATGCCACTGGGATTTGTACTTGCAACGTCCCAACATAAGGTGACGTGCACTAGCTGCTCCTACCAGACAAGCCTAGCCCCCCTTTGGTAAAATTCAAAAAACGGTGTCACCACTTTTCCCCCCAAAAAAATATTCAAATGCGCACCTCGAACTATTGGTATCAGATTGTACCCACATCTTTCAGACATAGGTGATGCTCAACACAAGGGTAATAATGTAAAAAAAAAAACACGCCATGTCACTCGTGGCTCGGCTCATACTCGGTCCCTAACGTGATAGTTTGAACTCGAAAAAGTAAGCTCAGCAAGATGAAGATAAACATACCATATCTAGGGATGGCAATGGTCGGAGGTCGGGGGTGGGGGGACAAGGTCTCCACCCCCACCCTGTCTCAAAATCCGAACCTCCACCCCGCCTCTATCCCTGCATGGGGATGGATTTTAACCTCCATCCTTGTTTCATGTCTTTCATCCCTGGTCCAAACAGGGGTGAGGCGGGGCGGGCCCCGTTTCCCCTCGTTCTATTGTCATCCCTTAGAAGGATTGGGGATGAAGCGGGGTGGGGTGGGGCGGGGCGGGGTGGGGCGGGGGAAAGCGTAAGTCCATCCCCGCACGGGGATGGATTTTAACCTTCATCCCCACCTCCATCTCTGTTTCATGCCCTTTATTCCTAGTTCAAACGGGGCGAGGCGGGGCTCCACTTTCCCCCGGTCCACTGTCATCCCTAACCATATCCCATGTAGTATGCTGGGCCATGTGCCAAGCTGAAGGTCCAGGTTCAAATTCCTCTGCCACATGGGGCTTAAGAGATATGTGGTAGGAGTCTGCCTAACCCCAGTGTCATGGGCTAAAATTTTAAGGCTCAATTTTCACACGAAGACTTAGTGTGACCTACTTTTCAAAAAAAAAAATGAACATAAACATATACTTTACATCGTATGATATGATAAAGAACATAAGATTGAATTATTAGATTTGCCAAAACTAGGTTTAGCTGTAAAATCTCATTGCTTCTGAAACAATGTATGTTTTTGGTAACTTTATTTCGTTCGGATCTAAAACAATGTATTTCTTTTGTAAATACGCCAGCTCGTGGAACTCTGGCTCGCCACAAGAATGATCATAAATCTAATATTTTAAAAAAATAAACAAAAATGATCTTGTATAGTCACCCAACTTTGACCAATGGCTAAGGACCTCTAAATCGCCCAACAATCACAAAGCTCCATAAACACCAGTTAAATGCACTTTAAGAGCTCACAAACAGGACAAACAAAGCATAAAACAAAAAGTCAAAGTTGGCTATATCAAAAGTCAAGGTGGGCTTAGAATGATAAAAATGGACCTAGGCGCCTCAGGCCGCTGCAAATGTGCAAAGTGCACCATCAAAGCGCCACATTGCGCCCAAATGCACAAATGATTAACACATCCATTCTTGCGCATTGCGCAACAATGTTCACAAGCTACCCTAAGACATAGGGATGGTAGTTGGCTGAGGCAGGTGTGGGGGACAAGGTCTCCATTGTGCCTTGTCTTAAAATTTTGACCTCTATCCCGTCTCAAAATAGTTATCCCCATCCCCATCTTCATCTCAAAATAACTCTATTCCTATTTTAAGAGAAATAAAAAAAAGAAGATAAAAAGCGTTTAGGGTTAGAAATACATGTCTATGTATATAAATATTTTAAGGGTATATTAATCATTTTATTAGTGGAGCTCAATTACTAGGACAAAATGGGGTGGGGCAAGAGTAAGTCCATCCCCGTCTTAATCTCAATATGAGTTTTGATTTTCACCTTCATCCCTTATCCTTTTCCCATTTTATGTCCTCTATCCCTTGTCCAAATGAGGTGGGCACAGACGAATCTTCGCTTTTCCCTGGTCCACTGCCATCCCTACTAAGACACAAGGGTTAACTAAAGTATAAGAATTAGAGAAAAGACTACATTTAAACCATAAAAAAATTTCTCTTCCTCTTACGTGTGAGACAAAACACTTTTCAAAGCATTTTTTGGTAGAAAGCAATAAAATGCACCAAAATTTGATAAGAAATATGTACTATATCATAGCATAAAACAATATATTTTGAAACTTCTTCAACAGAAAACCCAATTTCCTTATCATCACGGGTTTCCTTATCATGAGAGGGTGGTGTATGTTCCCCCCCGATGATTCACTGAATCCCACGTCTGTGTTCGGGGCTTTGAATGAGCACCACGTATACAAGCACATGGGGCTCGTATTCCCGTGTATGTTGACATAACTTTGCATCGAACTCTGGTGTTGTTGCAAAGACTTAAGTACCCTTTCTTGCTATTCTTCTCATAAAGTGATAGTTTGAGAAAATGACAAAAATGCCCTTAATTCAAAAAAGAAAAAACAAACAGTTCAAAAAAAGGACAAACATGTCCTCCATCCAGAAAGTCGAGGATGATGTTGACTCTTCAAAGTCTTCTTCTTCTTTCTCCGTTCAAAAAAAGGACAAACATGTCCTCCATCCAGAAAGTCGAGGATGATGTTGACTCTTCAAAGTCTTCTTCTTCTTTCTCCGTTCAAAAAAAGGACAAACATGTCCTTCATCCAGAAAGTCGAGGATGACGTTGACTCTTCAAAGTCTTCTTCTTCTTTCTCCGTTCAAAAAAAGGACAAACATGTCCTCCATCCAGAAAGTCGAGGATGATGTTGACTATTCAAAGTCTTCTTCTTCTTTCTCCGTAAAACATTGTAAAACTCTCTCTCTCTCTCTCTCTCTCTCTAGAGAAGAAATCAAGGGAGGCAAAGAGTTCTCCCTGGAGAAGGCCATGAACATCAACCCTCTCACCCTCTCTCCCTTCTCTCTCTACTTCTGTGCACATCCAACAGATGATCCTACATTACTCCAACAAACACCGACTGACCTGCACATTGACTGTAGCATCATTCAACTTGAAGAGTTGTGGAGTCTGATTCAGAGTTTTTGCCCTTATAGGAGAAGGGTCTGGGGGCTCCTCCCAACGTGGGTAGCATCGTTCAGCTTGATTCGTTGTGGAGCCTGATTTAGAGTTTTTGCCCTTACAGGAGGGGGGTCCGGGGGCTCCCCCCCGGCGGGGGGCTCGGGGGGCAGCGCCCTCCGGACCAAATTTTTTTGAGGCCTTTAAACAACGATTTGTAGTGTTATTGATTTTTTTTACAGCGATTTGTAGTATTTTCGGGTTTCCAACGAGCCCCACAACGATTTATAGTGTTATCCAGCTTTTCAACAGCGATTTGTAGTGTCTTCCGCAAATCGCTATAGCGATTTATAGTGTTTTTGGATCTCACTATAGCGATTTGTAGTGTCTTCCGCAAATCGCTATAGCGATTTATAGTGTTTTTGAATCTCACTATAGCGATTTGTAGTGTCTTCCGCAAATCGCTATAGCGATTTATAGTGTTATTCAATAAGCAAATCGTTGTAAATCGCTACCCGAATTAGGACCAACTTGTCAAGGCCATATCTCCTTAACCAAAGGTCATATTCCTGTAAATTTTAAGCAATTTCTATTATCATTTCATTCCCCATTTTAACTAAAAACCAGACCCTTATTATTTTGTTTTATTTGAGTTGCACAACACCATTCTCGCTTGACATCCACATCTTGATTCTTGCATGCTCTATGTTGGATTTTTCATTGATTTCTTCCAACCTTGCTTGGAACAAACATATGTCTTTCTCACCACGACACCCTGTGCATTTTTTGACCATGACACCCGGGACCCGTGCCGGGGGGACCCCCCGGACCCCCCTCCTGTAAGGGTAAAAACTCTAAATCGGGCTCCACAACGAATCAAGTTGAACGATGCTACCCACGCTGGGAGGAGCCCCCAAACCCTTCTCATGTGAGGACAAAAACTCTAAATCAGGCTCCACAATGAATCAAGTTGAACGTTGGGAGGAACCCCCAAACCCTTCTCCTATAAGGGTAAAAACTCTGAATCAGACTCCACAACTCATCAAGTTGAATGATGCTACCCACGCTGGGAGGAGCCCTCAGACCCCCCTTCTGTAAGGGTAAAAACTCTGAATCAGACTCCACAACTCTTCAAGTTGAATGATGCTACCCACGCTAGGGGGAGCCCTCAGACCCCCCTTTTCTGTAAGGGTAAAAACTTTGAATCAGACTCCACAACTCTTCAAGTTGAATGATGCTACCTACGTTGGGAGGAGCCCCCAGACCCTTCTCCTGTAAGGGTAAAAACTCTAAATCAGGATATACAACTCATTTAGTTGAATGATGTTACCTACGCTGGGATGAGCCCCCAAACCCTCCTCCTGTAAGGGTAAAAACTCTGAATCAAGCTCCACAACAGTCAATGTGCAGGTCAGCCGGTGCTTGATGGAGCAATGTAAGATCTTCTGTTGGATGTGCATAGAAGCAGAAATAGAAGGGAGAGTGAGAGAGTGAGAGGGTTGATGTTCATGGCATCCTCCAGGGGAGATTTCTTTCTCAGATAATCCTGCAGTGCAGAGACTGGGTCTTAAATAATCATCTTCGGGCACTTAAGTCTTTACAACCACTTCTTTTCAAGAATCGTCATTTTTTTTGGCACCAATGGAGGAGAGGGTACTTAAGTCTTTGCAATCGCATCAAACTGCAACGCTAATTAATGCTGACAAACATGGGGATACAAGACACACATGCTTACATATGTGGTGCTCTTTGGGACCCCCGAACATGAGATGTAGCTAACTGCCCTGTTCGGGGGGGGGGGGGATATATAACCTGCTTCGCCTTATCATGGTAAGTTTCCAACTTATGATGAGTTTCCATCTTGTGCTTGATTTTTTTATAGAACTCCGTAGCTTGGTAAGGTTCCTTCTTTCCTTGCATTGAGCCATCAATTGGACCTGGACCATCGTGAGACTAGATTTGGATCTTCTCACTATCATGCCCCGTCAAACTAGATGCAGGAGGAATGGAAAGGCCTAGTTTGATTTTAAGATTTGCTATTTGAGAATGAGGAAGATCAAATATCAACTATGGGAGGGGGTGCTGATCAAGATACTTGATTTATTGTAAAATTCTTGTTACCTCAGAACTCTGTTGTCATTATTTATTTAGAATAAAATAAATGTTGTTGCTTGATCATTCCTGTAATGCGTCCAATGAAATGGTTGTTTCTGCTGTTACGAAAAAAAAATCCTCTAAAAATTTGAGTTAAATTTCGAAGCATTACATTTAGATACAGATACTACCCCTCATGATAAGAAACCTAACCATTCTAGCTTTGTCTAACATACTTACGGTCGCTATTCTGCCAGCGTAAAGCTTCGTGGTTGTACCTGTTGCCTCAGGGCATCACCTCGCTTTGACTTAAGCAAGGGGTGCTCATGGGATTTGAACCTAAACCACCTGCCTAGCCGCTAAAGTTTCATCCCACTACCTCAAACCAATATTGTCAGTATTGGAATCAGACCAACGATTTAGGTGAATGGGTTGATACTGATTCTCAAGTGAATCATTTTGAATTGGCTAAATGGTAAGCGAGGCCATGTGCCAAGCTGAAGGCTTAAGAGATAAGGGTTTGCCTATGTAAAAATATATGTAATTCATATATATGTATATATTTATAGACATATATATTTGTATAATCTAAAATACCCGATAGGGGTATTTTAGTCATTTCACAAGTACCCGATAGGAGTACTTGTTTCTTTTCTTTCTTTTTGTATTTTTCTTTTTTATTTTTTACCTTTTATTTTTTTGGTTTTTTGTCCACCTAATAGGGGCCCCACCATGGAGTCGATGGGGCCCCCAACGGTCACATTTGTGACCGTTGGGGGCTCCCAACGACTCCATGGGAGCCCCTAGGTGGCTCTTCTTTTAAGGCCATATGGCCACTCCTCCCCTCCTTCTTTTGTGTATAAATAGGGGTGAACCCCTCTTGTATTTTTCACTCTTGAGAGCTCTCTCTCTTTCAATAAGAGGCATTTATATTTTTATGTTGTGTTGTCTCTTGTGGGTTTGGGTATTAGCCCTTGTTGTTTGTCCATTAGTGGATGTTGTAAGTGCTTAGTGCACTCTTTACTTTTCCGCATATTTCATTACATGGTATCAGAGCCTTGTGTATGCTCTTCTTCTTAATATAGCTAGTTGTGTAGCTATATTTGTTTCTTGTTGTCTCTCTCTTCTTTTTTTCCTCTTGAGTGTGATTATTATGGAAGGAGAACAAAAGATTGATCTCTCCTTCAAGCTAAATGGCTCCAACTACATGATGTGGGCCACCGCCATGGAAAACAACCTCAAAGGGAAAAAGCTTTGGGGATACGTTATGGGCACCATTCCGGAACCACAACTCCAACTAACTAAGATGGAAGGCGATCAAGAAAAAGCTCTTGAAGGAGATGCCCGCATGAAGGCCATTGAAGATCACCAATCTAAAATAGAAGATTGGGAAAGTAAGCATGCCAAGATTCTTGCTTGGTTCATGAACAATGTGGAGCTCAAGATTTGCGCC
This sequence comes from Nuphar pumila, assembly GCF_984573655.1. Taxonomy (NCBI): domain Eukaryota; kingdom Viridiplantae; phylum Streptophyta; class Magnoliopsida; order Nymphaeales; family Nymphaeaceae; genus Nuphar; species Nuphar pumila. Next base: position 2,772,389 of record NC_143257.1, on the reverse strand, counting down.
AACATTGCTAAATTTCAGATGGCAAATGAAGCATGGTTCTTCATGAAAGGTATGTTTACCCAAAAAGACCTTGCTCGTCAATTCTTTCTTCAAGAAAAAATCTGGACTATCAAGCAATGAGAAATGAGTGTTAGGGACTACTTTAGCACTCTTGGCCCTCTATGGGATGAGCTATCCTTGCTAGAACCAAAATGGGTTTCTAGTATAGATATGGAATTAAGGAGAGAACAAATGGAAAAAGAACACTTTTTCCAATTTTTACATGGGCTTAGGCCCGAATATGAACAAATTAGATCCTCCCTCCTACATAGATCAAAGCCTCTTCCTTTGGAAGATGCCATTGCCGAAATATGCCAAGAAGAAACCCGTCTTGGCATGATTAAAGGAGGAAATGATGTCTTGGCCGTATCAAAACCCGGCAACCATATGAAAACCTACAAACCTCCACATTTTGGAAGGCAAAATAACTATAATGGCAACTATAGAAAAGCCATTTGCCATCATTGTCAAGAACCGGGTCATATAGGACCTAATTGCCCTAAGTTGAATGAAGCACCAAAAAATAAAGTTGCTTCCGTTGAAGAAGCTACTCAAAAGAAAGAGGAAGCAATCAAAGGAACAGACTCTTTTTCTCTTGCTCAACTATCGGAGGCACTACAAACTCTACTCAAGATTCCATCAACTTCGGGTGCCGCCGTAGCTTCCTCCTCTCCTCCATGTATGTCGTCTTGGATCCTTGACTCTGGAGCTTCCTTTCATATGACCCCCCTTGAAAATGAGCTTTCCGATCTATGTAATAATTATAAAAACTCCTATGTTTCAACTGCCGATGGTACATCTTTACAAGTAAAAAGTTTTGGAACCTTAAACTTTTCAAAAGACTTCTTTGTGCCAAACGTGAGAGTTGTACCTCAACTTAATTTAAATCTCCTCTCTGTTGCTCAAATATGTGATCATGGATGTAAAATCTCCTTCTCAACTAAGGATTGCTCTATACAGGATCTCCGGTCCGGAAAGCTGATTGGGCAAGGTCATAGAAGGGGAGATCTCTATTACATGAGCAACTTGAAACTCCCCATTAACTCTTTTTGTAACCATGTCCAAGATAAAAATATTGATATTTGGCATCAAAGACTTGGACATCCAAATTTCTCAAAAATGTACTCCTTTCCATTTGGAAAGAAATTTTGTAATGAGAAATATTTTGTTTGCAAGAATTGTATTTTTGGCAAAATGAAGTCTACTCCTTTTCCAAACCGAACTTTTGTGTCCAAAAGACCTTTTGAGCTAGTCCATTCGGATGTTTGGGGTCCTTCCACCGTCATGTCTAAAGGAGGGTACTCCTATTATGTCACTTTCATCGATGACTACACTAGGTATGTGTGGATCTACTTTCTCAATTTAAAATCCGAAGTCTTTGAGTTTTTCAAAAAATTTCATATGATAGTTAAAAATCAATTTTCAAGTAATATCTCTACTCTTAGATTCGATTCGGGTGGAGAATATTTATCAAATGAATTTCAAAACTATTTAGAAGTAAATGGAATTTGTCATCAAAGATCGTGTCCTAGGACTCCCCAACAAAACGGCTTGGCCGAAAGAAAGCATAGACATATCATGGAAACCACTAGGACACTCCTTATTTCCAAAGAAATTCCAAAGAATTTTTGGGCCGAAGCGGCCTTAACCTCAACTTACTTAATAAATAGAATGATATCTTCATCCTTACAAAATACATCTTCATACGAAAAACTATTTGAAAGAACACCAGACTTCAATAGATTAAGAGTTTTTGGATGCAAATGTTTTGTCCTTACTCATAAACGGGACAAATTATCTCCTAAAGCTATTGAATGCGTTTTCTTGGGTTATGGAGAAAATCAAAAGGGTTTTAGATGTTTTGACTTGAAAAATAACAAACTCTATGTATCCAAAGATGTAACATTTTTGGAAAATGAAAATGGTTTTGTGAAATCTAAAGATATTGACGAAAGTGAATATACTTTTTTGTTTGATCTTCTATCTCAAGAAGATGAGACTCCTCAAGAAGAGGAAATCTCTAATGAGTCTTTGAATGACCTAGAGGAAATTCCTCTTGATAATGCTATAGATGAGAATAATAGACCAATCCAAACATATGTTAGGCGTGGTCAACAAACTCAGATAAGTGCCTTAGAAAAATACTCTCAAGGATCCAACATTGAAGAAACATCTTTAAGGAGATCCAGTCGGATCTCCAACCCTCCTAATAGGTTTGTTTCCTATGAGTCTCTAACTCCTAGATATAGAGCATGTCTAATTGCGTTTCATTCATTTCATGAACCTTCACACTATAATGAGGCCAAAAATATTCCCCAATGGGTTGAAGCCATGAACTTAGAGCTTAGTGCCCTTGAAAAAGCAAAAACTTGGGAAATAACTTCATTACCCACTGGAAAGAAATCAATAGGATGTATATGGGTCTTCAAAATTAAAACCAAGAGTGATGGTTCGTTAGAACGTTATAAAGCACGGTTAGTAGCTAAAGGATATGCTCAGGAATATGGTATAGATTATGAAGAAACCTTCGCACCTGTTGCTAGAATGACTAGTGTTAGGACTCTTATTGCTATTGCGTCAGTAAAAAAATGGCCTATCTATCAACTCGATGTTAAGAATGCATTTCTAAATGGCGAATTAAATGAAGAAGTTTACATGGATCCCCCACCAAGAGTATGTATTGGTAAAAATAAAATTCTTAAACTTAAAAAGGCATTATATGGTTTAAAACAAGCCCCAAAGGCTTGGCATGATAGATTTAACAATGTAATGAAAAGTTTGAATTTTCGTTCATGTTATACTGACACTGCTTTGTTTGTGAAAAGTGCAGGGTCTTCAGTAGTTATTTTACTACTTTATGTTGATGATATGATCATCACAGGAAGTGATGAGAAAGGCATTAATGACATTAAAAAGGTTTTGAAAGAAAATTTTGATATGTCTGACCTTGGATTCTTAAGATATTTTTTAGGAATTGAAGTGGCGTACTCTCCTCGAGGGAACATTCTCTCTCAGATGAAACTTGCTGCTGACATCTGTTCCAAATCTGGTATTTCCGATGATAAGAAGACAGAAACCCCATAAGTCATCAATGCAAAATTAAGGTTGGAAGATGGAACACCTCTCGAGGATCCTACTCCCTACCGGCAACTTGTTGGGTCTCTAACCTACTTATCCATCACACGGCCAGACATTGCTCATGTCGTCCACTCTGTCAGTCAATTTCAACATGCACCTACAACTGTGCACATGAGTGCAGTCTTAAGGATCGTTAGATATATCAAAAATACCATAACTAAGGGAATTTTTCTTTCATCTGCCTCTTCCCTTGATTTAATTGCTTATACTGATGCAGATTGGGGAGGAAATCCCAATGACCGAGTCTCAACTACCGGATTTTGTGTTTTCTTAGGTGACTCTATGATTTCTTGGAGATGCAAGAAGCAACACAAAGTATCATTGTCCTCGACGGAAGCAGAATATCGTGCTATGGCCACTACAACCATGGAACTTGTGTGGCTAAGAAGCCTCCTCAGTGATATGGGCATTATCATCTCTACTCCTTCGAAGTTGTGTTGCGACAACAAAAGTGCAATCTATATTGCAAGCAATCACACCTTCCATGAGCGTACTAAGCATATTGAGATGGACTGCCATTACGTTCGTGATGAATACCTAAGAGGAACCATAGCACTACCTTACGTCACATCAGAGTACCAGTTAGCGGACTTCTTCACTAAGGCTCTTGCGGCTCCTCGGTTTTTGTTTCTCCTTAACAAGCTTTCGGTTATATCCCCGTAAAGCTTGAGGGAGGGTGTTAAAATATATGTAATTCATATATATGTATATATTTATATACATATATATATTTGTATAATCTAAAATACCCGATAGGGGTATTTTAGTCATTTCACAAGTACCCGATAGGAGTACTTGTTTCTTTTCTTTCTTTTTGTATTTTTCTTTTTTATTTTTTACCTTTTATTTTTTTGGTTTTTTGTCCACCTAATAGGGGCCCCACCATGGAGTCGATGGGGCCCCCAACGGTCACATTTGTGACCGTTGGGGGCTCCCAACGACTCCATGGGAGCCCCTAGGTGGCTCTTCTTTTAAGGCCATATGGCCACTCCTCCCCTTCTTTTGTGTATAAATAGGGGTAAACCCCTCTTGTATTTTTCACTCTTGAGAGCTCTCTCTCTTTCAATAAGAGGCATTTATATTTTTATATTGTGTTGTCTCTTGTGGGTTTGGGTATTAGCCCTTGTTGTTTGTCCATTAGTGGATGTTGTAAGTGCTTAGTGCACTCTTTACTTTTCCGCATATTTCATTACAGCCTAACCCTAACTTGACTATCAAAAAAACAAAATAAAAATAAAAACAATTAAAAATATTCTCTATCAAACAGAATGTAACATGTGTCAAAACTATTAAAATAATATTAAAATTTATTTTTAAGCAATTTTTATATTTATTTAAAAATAGCCAATTCAAGTTAGTATGGTTTGGATTTTTGGACGATAAGATGCGTATCAGCTGATTCGGGCTGACTGACAACATTGCTCCCAACCCCTTTGGGGCACCTACAATGAGATATGGATCGAGTAAATAATTACCCAACTTTGGATAAAAAATTGAAGAGTGGTTCCAGTTCTTAACCTATATTTATCTTGGTTCTCAAGTATAGTTTGCAATCTCATAGTACTGGAACTCCATAAATATAAACCATACAAATCTTGCTATCGAGATTTTCTTAGTAAAGAAATTCTTGCAATAAATGAAAAAATTTAAATTTTTCTCAAAAATTTAGGTATATTAAAATTTAAAAATATTTCAAATGTATAAAAAATTGAACCAAACATGAATATATTCACAGTGACATACACTAAGATCACGAACTTGTTCATGTTTCCCTTGGTGTCAAACGTCTGCTTAGGGGTGTCAACGGGTCAGGTTTGGTTCCGACCCAGATGAAACCAGACCCAGACCTAATTTAAGATACTAGTACCAGGTCTAGACCCGAGTTCAATCTTACCCACCATAAGAGAAACCAAAACTGAATCCTATAAGGATTATATGAATCAGACCTGGACCATACCAGATAAAATAATATTTTTTATCCTTTTTATATTAAAAAGTTGAAGATCTTAGTTGAAACTCGGGTGGGTCCGGTATGAAATTTTACAAACCATACCTGGATCTATATATTAATTGGACCCTTTGAGTCTGACCCTAATTATAATCAAACCTTCTTATTTATCACCAAAGCCTATAGGGTTTGGATAAAAAATTGAAGAGCGGTACCATTTCTAAACATATATTTAACTTATAGTTTCAGATTTAGTTATGAGTTGCAATCTTATAGTACTAGAACTCCATAAATATAAACCATACAAATCTTGCTATCAAGATTTTCTCAGTAAAGAAATCCTTGCAATAAATGAAAAAAATTATTTTTTTTTTCAAAAATTCAGGTATATTAAAATTTAAAAATATTTTAAACGTATAAAAAATTGAACCAAACATGAATATATTCACAGTGACATACACTACGATCACGAACTTGGTCATGTTTCCCTTGGCTTTCAACGTCTTCTTAGTGGTGTCAACGGGTAGGTTTGGTTCGGACCCAAATGAAACCAGACCCAGACCTAATTTGAGATACTAGTACCAGGTTTAGACCCGAGTCCAATCTTACCCACCATAAGAGAAACCAAAACTGAATCCTATAAGGATTATATGAATCAAACCTGGACCATACCCGATAAAAAAATATTTTTTATCCCTTTTATATTAAAAAGTTACAGATCTTAGTTGAAACTCAGGTCGGTCCTGGGTCCGGTTTGAAATTTAACAAACCATACTTGGATCTATATATTAATTGGACCCTTTGAGTCTGAATCTAATTATAATCAAACCTTCTTATTTATCACCAAAGCCTGACCCTATAGGGTTTGATACGGGAAGGGTCTATGTCAATCCCAACCCTACTGAATCAACATTTTCTCTCTCAAATTAGACCCGGTACCATATTTTACTGGGGGTGTGGTCCATGTCTGGTTCATGGAATCCTTATAGGATCTGGGTATGGTTTCTTTATGGTGGATCCAATTAATTAGACCAAGGAATGGACCTGGTACCATAATCTCAGATCAGGTTTGGATTTGGTTCCACCTGGGTTTGAACCAAACCCGACTAGTTGTCAGCCCTACATAATGCTGTCCTATACAAGGGTGATTCTTAGGGCTGCAAACAGAGATCGGATATGGTTTTCCGATCCGAGTCTGACATGTTTTTCGGGATCTGATCTGGATGTATAGTTGAATCGGATTTGGATATGTTCAATCGGATTACTTTCGAATTCAGGTCAGATTCAGATCAGCATTTTAAGTTGGATCTCAAGTTGTTCCGATTCAAAATCCAACCTGATTCTATTTTTCACATGTAAATAGCCACATATATTTTGAATTTGAATTCAACCTTATGTCCTCGGATCTGATTCAGATTTCGATCTACTTTTTAGATTTCGGATTCAGATCAAATGAGATCCGGCTTGAGTTCGACCCGTTTGCACCCCTAGTAATGCCATTGATTCAGATCTGGCTTCGGATTAGGATCCATTGTCCATATTTGACATTTATCAGATCTGTCACAACTCTGCCCGAATCCGATCCGTTGGAAGCTCCGTTATTTTAGTTTTTTTGGACCAAATACACCATCTAACGCGGGTTGCCAAGATTCATCAAAAAAGGTCCGTCATTCCAAAGCAGCACATATAAAAGAAGTCGGTGCTCCACAGTCGGATTGACCAAGAAACAAGAATGCCGCCCCGATCCAAAAGCCGGAAGAAACGATCCAACGCCCCTGCGTCCCGTCAAGGGCCCGCCGCTACACCACATCCCGTCTTGCCACCACGTGTACCCGCCCTGGTCCCGCCTCCCTTGGCCCGAACCGCCGGAAGGGGTTCGAGCCGTGCCGTCGCCAAAGAAACCGGCAAGTCTCCGCCGTCCATATCTGAATCCGGCGCACCTCCGCCACGCGACGAGCACACAGGAATTCACGGATCAGACCAGCCGGAAAATGCTGACGACAGACAAACGGAAACGACCGACCGGGCGAAGACGCTGATACCCCCGGACGCTATGAGTCCCCTCCAAGACGGCGGATCGGTGGAAGCGAGGAGGTCGGGGACGGCTGCTTGCCCTGAGTCCCAGCTCAAGCGAGCGGTAGCGGGAAGCGGGAACGCGGAAGCGAGTCTCCCACTCGAGAAGCGCGAAGAAATGTCAGCCTCCTAACTATGCCGAGATCCCGTCCCATTCTTTTTTCAATTCCCCCTCCATCCAAAACGTTTTTTTTTTTGAGAATCGCGATTCGCTACACGTGAGTCGCGATTCTCGTACCGCTTCCTGAGAATCGCGATTCGTATGTGCTGAAGAGGGGGTTCCTCAACATCCGTTATTTCTTTGTTTCTAACCGTTGGATTTGGGAGTGATATTTGTTCGTTTTCGTTGATTTTGCGACACCCGTCTTGCTTTTCTTCTGCTGGGTTCGTAACGTTTTCTGAGTTTCACTTGGGAATAACGATTCCCGTCCCGCTTCCTAAGAATCCCGATTCCCACAGGAGTCCAACATCGTTTCTTTTCTCTCTCTCTCTCTCTCGGAGAGTTTTTTTTTTTACAAGAAACTGAAAAACCACCTTGGGAATGGAGATCTAGTGGCGCTGGTTATGTGCCGTACTTATATGATCGCTGTCCTGACAATGTAAATCTGTGACGTTTTTCTGAGTTTCACTTGGGAATCGCGATTTTCGTCTCGCTTCCTGCGAATCGCTTCGTTGTTTCCTTGTTGCCCCTCTTTCGATTTTTAATGATCCTTGTTAGTCTCGCTTCCTACTGATGGCTTCGTTATTTCCTTGATGCTCATCTTTCGATTTTTAATGATCCTTGTTAGTCTCGCTTCCTACGTCTCGCTTCGTACGAATCGCTTCGTTATTTCCTTGATGCCCATCTTTCTATTTTGAATGATATTTGTTAGTCTCTCTCTCTCTCTCTCTCTCTCTCTCTCTTCCTGTTTTTTTTTTCACGAGAAACAGAAAACCACCTTTGGAAGGGAGACCTAGTATGTCTTCGGTACTTATGATCACTGTCCTGACAATACAAAACTTTGACATACCCTGTACCGAGTCACCTTGCTTAGTCATAATGTAGAGGGTGACACCAGTGAGAATCGAACCTTAGACCGCCAGCCTAACGGCCAAAGGGCTGCTCTCACTTTGCTTTCCATTTTGAATTTGCTTTTATTTTTTTCTCACTTTTTTACAGAATTTTGGCACTGGGATACAGTGACACGACTGCGAGAGAAGGCAATGAGACAGGTGACAGGGATACGGGCGACAGGAAAGGCAATGAGAGACAACATAACAGCGTCACTAATGAGATGGACAGTGGAGAGGATGACAGTGACACGTATGAAACAGACAGCCAGGAAGATGACAGGGACACGGAAAGAGATAGGGCGATCATCGAGGCATTGAGGATGTTAAAGATGCAGAAGCTCAACATGACTCGCGAATCGGCATTCGTCCAAGAAATGATGAGAAGGTTAGAGATAAAACTCTTCTCTCTCTCTCTCTCTCTCTCTCTCTCTCTTTTTTTTTTTTCTTGTGGGAGGTTCGACTCGCAAGTTCGAAAAATCTTTTGAAAAGGTAACACTAGAGGACATGATTTTTTTTTAAGTTTTTTTAATAATGTTTTGATATTTAAATATTAAAAATACATTTTTATTGAAATGAAACCTTAAACTATTAAAATAGTAAAATAAATAATTGTTCATACGTATCGTGTCTACGTGTCCGATCGTATCATTAAGATACACCTCAAACTAGCTTGTTCCTGCGACGTAGCTGCGTTCCATCCAATGTTGTCAGTATGGTGCGTATTGGCCTGTATCGGTCGATACGAATTGTATCAGCTGAAAATCGATACGTCTTCACCCTTGAATCGGTTAATTTTTAATAAATGTAGAAAATACTTAAAATTGTTTTAATAAAATTAGCACGTGTACTGATACCAAATATTTTTAATTAAGGTGGAATCTGGATCCAAATCAGATCCAATGAGTTAAGGTGAAATCTGGATCCAAAATACATGTGGTAATGCTAGATTAGAAAAAACAAACTGGCTATTTGCATGTAAAAAATGCATTGAATTAGATCTTGACCTGGATCATACCAGATCTGACTTGAAGTACTGATCTGAACCCGTAAGCAATCTAATTTAACAGATCCAAATGCGATTCGGATGCACATTTAAGTTTTACTTAAAAGAATCACATTCAGAAATAACATGTTGGATTCAGATCGGATAATCGACCATATCCAATCCTTTTTGCACCCCTAGACTGTTAGGTAAGAAGGTCGTTGTTCGGTATGCAGGGTCCAGAGTGTCTCGGTGAAAAATGGCAAATAATTAAATTTAAAAAATAAAACTATTTTTAGTTAAATTTAAAAATACAAACTAAAAAATGAATTTCGGGGCATTTTTATTTGAAAATATCAGCCAACCAATTTCTCCAATTTTTTTTTTATTAAAAATTATGGATATGTACATGCTTGGTGTGTAGGGATGGCAGTGGACCGGGGCAGGGGCGGGGGACAAGGTCTCCACCCCCTGTCAAAATTCTGCCCTCCAGCCCCACCTCTATCCCATCACAGGTTTTGATTTTAACCTCCATCCTGGTTTCATGTCCTCCATCTCCGGTCCAAACGTAGTGAGGCGGGGCGAGAACCTGTTTTCCTCGGTTCTCTGCCATCCCTAAAGAGTATTTTAGTATTTTACTAACGGAGATTAGGGATGGGGCAAGGCGAGGCAGGGCGGGGAAAAGCGTAGGTCCATCCCCGCATGGGTTTTGATTTTAACCTCCATCCCTGTTTCATGTAGGGGTGGTAATCGGGTCGGGTTGGCGGGTCAGCATACCTCAACCCGAATCTGACCCGTTTATTAAACGGGTAACCCGACACGACCCGCCAACCTGCTTAATAAACTGGTTGGGTCGGGTAAACGGGTTGGCAGGTTAGCGGGTCGGGTTGGCAGGTTGACCCGCCCGCCTAACCTGTTTATTAAACGGGTCAGCCGGGTTGGCGAGTTGGCATACCCCTAACACGAACCCGACCCGTTTAATAAACGGTTAGGCGGGTCGACCCGTTTATTAAACGGGTTCATTTTTGCCCAACCCGAACCCGCCTAAGAGGCGGGTTGGCGGGTCGTGTCAGGTTTTGCCACCCCTAGTTTCATGTCCACCATCCTGGCCCAAACAGGACGAGGTGGGTTGGGCCCCGTTTTCCCCGGGTCCACTGCCATCCCGATTGGTGTGGTGTATAATCAGCTATAGTTTTGTCACAGGGAGAATGCTCGCATGGGTATTCCGAGCTCAGGGGGCGAAGCAAGCACCAGTGGTCGACCTTATTCTACTTCTCAACAGATTCGCAGAAACATGCACTAAGATCACAAACTTGGTCATGTTTTCCCTTCATGCCAAACGTGTACTTAGACAATACTGAACCAGCAGCATTTGCTCTCTCAAATTTTCTTTTAGTGCAAGCTAATGCTGATATTGTACAATCCTTTTGGTCTTTTTTTCTTTACCTTTGAATGTCTTCTCCCTCTTCGTGGGTTCTGCATTCTGTGCAAGTTGTGAATTATTTTGAGCATTGAAAGTTACTTATGGGATTATAATTTTTTTCATTTAATTCATTTTTTTTTTATGATGAAGGAACCCTCACCGGAAACGGGGCCGCTCGCCTCCCTGCAAAGTAAAACTCCGGGTTAAGGACACAACCACTCAACCTTACATGCCCCAACTGTGATGAAGCAACAGCCTCATCACAGTCCCTATAGGGTTTGTTGCGGGTAAATAGGCCAGCTCATTGAACTCTTGACTCTCTTTGAGCTCGAACTCAACCTGACTCGCCGCAAGAATGAGCCAAGCTTAAACACTTCAAACTAGATGACCTAAAACAAGGTGATAGAAAAAGATTAAATCCAGTTGGCTGAACCTGCTCAAACAGGTGGTTATGCGGACTTTAATATGAACAATAGATACTCAGCTGGGTTGGACTCGTATAAACTCGTTAGGTAGTAACAAATGTATTTTTCATATATTTTACATGATTTTTTTTTTTTACTTATGGTTCTAAACAATGTATTTTTCTATAAACAAGCCAGCTCTTACTTGGATAGTTTAACTGGGCTAATTCTCCTTCTAAAGCAACCTTTTGGATGCAAGCCCCCTTTTGAATGATTATGATAGAAAAGGATATTCTTCTGACAAATGCACTTCTAGTCAAAATTCTGCCCTCCATCCATGCACTGGTTTTGATTTTAACCTCCATCCTAGTTTCATATCCTCCATCCCCGATTCAAACGGGGCGATGCGAAGTAGGGCCCGTTTTTCCTTGGTCCACTGTCATACCTAAAGATATTTTAGCTATTTTACTAACAGGGATCGGGGACAGGGCTGAGCGGAGGAAAGAGTAATTCCATCCCTGCATGGTTTTGATTTTAACCTTCATACTTGTTTCATGTCCTCTATTCTTGATCCAAACGGAGCAAGGCTGGGCGGGGCCAGTTTCCCCCAAGTCCATTACCTTCCCTAAAGGAGGAGAGAGTGTCGGACACGAGTGACTACAAAGAGCTGCTGCTCCTAACGACCGAATCTATGAGAGTTTTTTTTTTCCTTCTATTTCTCTCACCTTCACCCCTCAAGAAACGATGACCGTAACCCTTTTTTTAGAGCAGATTATGATACGCGTGTTGGGTCCAGCCCTGTCCCTCATTAATGACATGGGAAAGTGGAATAGCCACTCACTGCCTCTCGTTAATGCAGGAGAAGTTGAAGGGTCAAAACCCCTTCGGTTTCTGGAATGAATCTAGAAGGTTCACACCTATAAGGTTCACACCTATAAGGTTCACATCTAGAAGGCTCTATGCCATCTATAAATAAGGGTGCAGAGGTTGTGTGCCATGTGTAGGAGAGCAGAGTGTTGTGAGCAGAGTGACAGTGTGCAGAGAGAAAAGAAGTAAGAGAGAGAGAGAGTAGAGAGAAGAAGATGAAAGAAGAAGGTTCGTCACCACACATTGATCTTCAGAGAGAGGTGTTCGTTGTGGTGTGGGTTTTGACTCAGGTCGTGCACCCGGGAGGTAATCTTGTATCCCTCTCTTTCCTATGATTTCTTTGTTTTTATTCTCTTTAGCTTTGGGAAAGCTATTGAACGTTGTACTCTCTACATTGTACTCTTTACTTTTATATAGTGGTTTATTCTCTTCGTGCCTCGTGGATGTAGGTCGTGTTGACCGAACCACGTAAACCCTTGTATTTTTTACTATGCCTTTGTTAGATCCTATATTGCTTCCGCGAATATTTTTGTTATCTTCATTACTCTACAGGTGGTATGAGAGCTAGTTCATGGAAAATCATGTCTTCTAAGTCAGTTAGCTCCAAGTTTAAGGTAGAGAGGTTTGATGGCAAAGGAAACAACTCATTATGGCAAAGAAGGGTGAAAGCTCTACTTGCACAGCAAGGGTTGCATAATGCCCTTGTCGGAAAGGCGAATATGCCAGAAAACATGATCGATGATGAATGTGATGATCTTGACTTGAGGGCCACTGGTGTGATTAAGTTGTGTCTATCAGATGAAGTCATATGTAACATAATGGAAGAAATGACAACAACAGGATTGTGGTAGCGGCTAGAGAGCTTCTATATGACCAAGAACTTGTCCAACAAGTTACACATCAAGAAACAACTTTATAGTCTTCGTTTGAAGGAAGGTACTCTCATTCTTGATCATCTTAGTGTGTTTAATAAGATTATTGTAAGCTTTTTTAGTCTGGATGTTAAACTTGAAGATGAGGATAAAACTTTGTTGTTACTAACCTCATTGTCATCATCTTATGAGCATCTTGTGACAACTATAATTTATGAAAAAGAAACATTGGATATAGAAGAGGTCACAGATACGCTCATTTCAAATGAAATTAGGAGAAGACCATCACCGAATGAGGATTCTGGTGAAGGATTGATGATGAGTTCATCCAAAGGCAGGGTCGGTCAAATAACAGAAAAATTAACTGCAAATATAGGAGTAAGTCTAGGTCAAGGAAAGACATCACTTGCTACAATTGTGGAAAGAAATGACACTTCGAGAATCAGTGCAAAGAGCCAAAGAAAAATCAGAAAAAAGAGAAAGAGACAGAATCATCAGAAACTAAAGAAAATACCACAGCCAGAGTTGAAGGTGAGCTTGTGATTTTGTCTACTACTAATGATCCATGTATCTGTATATGCCAGGATACAGATTGGGTCATAGCCACAGGAACTTCGTACCATGCCACACCATAGAGAGAGTATTTTAGTACATACATGATCAATAATTTTGATGTTGTCTGAATGGGAAACACAAGAACGTCAAAAATTATAAGGATTGAAGATATTCATCTCTAGACCAGTCTTGGGTACATGTTGGTGCTCAAGGATGTCAGACATGTTCTAGACTTCAGGTTGAATTTGCTTTCAGTAAGAAAGCTTGATGAAGAGAGCAGAAACAGTGTTTTTAGCCAATGACAGTGGAAACTCAACAATGGGTCATTGGTTCAGGCCAGAGAAAAGAGATGTTGTACTTTTTACAAGATGCAAGGCAAGGTATGCAAGGGTCAGTTGAATACAATTGAGGACTCTTCTATTGATTTGTGGCACAATCGATTAGGTCACATGAGTGAGAAGGGCTTGCAGATTATTGCTAAGGGGAAGCAACTTCCATAGTTAAAATGTACACATCTAAACCTGTGTGTTCTTTGATTAACTGGTAAGCAACATAAAGTATCTTTTATTAAAAATGTTTTTTTATAGAAAATCTCACATTCTGCAGCGAGTTTATACTAATGTTTGTAGTCCTCTTAGAACAAAAATTGTTAATGGTTTTACTGATGTAAAAACTTTCAGTGGTGCACTTTATTTTGTTACTTTTGTAGATGACTTCTCCAGAAAGGTTTGAACATACCCTCTGAAAACCAAGGATCAGGTTCTTGATGTATTCAAGAAATTTCATGCTGTGGTTGAGAGTGAAACATGAAAACAAGTGAAATGCATCAGGTCAGATAATGGTGGCGAGTACACAGGTCCATTTCATGAATATTGCAAAATTCATGGAATTTGACATGAGTTGACAGTTCTAGGTACCCCACAGAACTATGCAATTGCAGAAAGGATGAATCGTACAATTGTAGAGAGAATCAGGTGTACGCTTGCACAGTCCAAGCTGCCAAAGAAATTTTGGGGAGAAGCTTTAAGGACAACAGTTGATGTGATTAACTTGTCTCCTGCTCATGCCTTAGCAAATGATGTTGCAGATATGGTATGGTCAGGAAAGGATGTGTCCTACAAGCACCTGAGGGTATTTGGATGCAGGGCATTTGCACATATCCCCAAGGAGGAGAGGTCCAAGCTTGATGATAAGACGAGGCAATGCATTTTTCTGGGATATGGTGATGTTGAATTCGGCTACAGACTATGGGATCTAGAGAAGTAGAAGGTATTCAGATCCAAAGATGTGATATTCTTTGAAGACCAAACACTTAAAGATATCTAGAAAGAAGTGTCAATTCAGACTTCTACAGGTTGATCTATCCACTTAGATCTAGTTACTCCTCTAGTGACACAAGTTGAAGGAAGAGCAATATAGGAAGATGATACAGAGGCTGATGCTGATTTACGTGCAGGCCATGTTGAGCAAGAAGAAGTTGGAGAGCAACCTTCTCCAGAACCCCAACTGAGAAGATCTTTCAGAGAGTCACAACCTTTCATAAGGTATTCTTCACATGAGTATGTGATGCTTACTGATGCAGGTGAACCAGAGAGTTACCAGGAAGCACAAGAGTGTGAGCAGAAAGAGCAGTGGCTAATAGCTATACACAATGAGATGGATGCATTACAGAAGAACCACACTTATGACTTGGTAGAACTACCAGAAGGCACAAAGGCCTTATCGATGAAGAAACAAAATACATGTCGGCAGTTGGCCGACATGGACTCGAGTTGATTAGATGTATTGGAGTATCCCTTGGGTTGGAGGGGGCGATTGTTGGGTCCAGTCCTATCCCTCATTAATGACATGGAGAAGTGGAATAGTCACCCACTGCCTCTCATTAATGCAGGAGAAGTTGAAGGGTCAAAACCCCTTTAGTTTCTGGAATGAATCTAGAAGGCTCACATATAGAGGGTTCACACCTAGAAGGTTCACATCTAGAAGGCTTTATACCATCTATAAATAGGGGTGCAGAGGTTGTGTGTCATATGTAGGAGAGCAGAGTGACAGTGTGCAGAGAGAAAAGAAGTAAGAGAGAGAGAGAGAAGAAGAGAAAGGAAGAAGGCTTGTCACCATGCATTGATCCTCAGAGATGTGTTGGTTGTGGTGTGGGTTTTGACTCGGGTTGTGCACCCGAGAGGTAATCTTGTATCCCTCTTTTCCTCTGATTCCTTTGTTGTTATTCTCTTTAGCTTTGGGCAAGTTATTGGACGTTGTACTATCCACATTGTACTCTTTACTTTTATATAGTGGATTATTCTCTCTGTGCCCCATAGATGCAGGTCGTGTTGACCGAACTACATAAACCCTTGTGTTGTGATTTGATTGTGCCTTTGTTAGATCCTATATTGCTTCCACGAATATTTTTGTTATCTTTGTTACTCTACAATGCGAAGCGTGAAACAAAATGACTCATGAAAAAGGAGGGGCGCAAACCCATTTACGATGCTAAAACAAGAAGATAGATCGACAATCCACTCAAGAAGCGCAAAGAAATGTAATCCTCCTGACTATCCTGAGATCCCTCATCCTTTTCTTTTTTTTAT